>NC_087548.1:2474251-2632701 GCF_963921805.1 Phalacrocorax carbo | reverse complement strand
CCACCGCAGCCGATCAGTAATTGTCGGAAACCCAGAAGTGAACAGGTAGGCACGAATCTCTGGCAGCCCAGGATGCACCTTGATTGACAGCGGGCTACTGATGTCTGTGAGATTACAGGCTCTGACTTCTAAAGAAGAGCTTAATTAGCTCCGCTCCAAGAGGTCCATTCTCCCCTTCGTACGCGTGCATAACTCCAATTGACATTAATGTGAGTTATATACCAGGAGGAGAATAGACCCAGAAGAACGTGGGGGAGGTGTGGACAGAGAGCGAGAGAGAAAATGAGATGGTGGGGGAGGAGGAGTGAGAGGGAGCACAATGGAAGGAAAACGTTGGGGGGAGTAGGTGCATGCCCAGGAGGAGAGGCGACCTGCCTCGCTGGCCTTATGGATGCTGGGAGCGCAGGAACGTGCTCCTGGCTTACCCCTTTTCTTGCTCGGAGGTAGTAAGACCGTGGCAGATGACCGAGGACTCTTCCCAAGGGTAAAATCCTTGGGAAATCTACCTCCCTCGCCTCTTTTCCTTGAGAAGCTCCAATTTCCATCCTGTTGCTCCGTGAAGCACACGGCAAAATTCCCCCTGGTTTCAGCAGCAGCCAGATGTGGGGCAGGCCAGATGTGGGATGGACGTGCAGGATTAGGGGATGGAGGAGAGGATACGCCTGGGCTGTGGGTAAGGGGGCAGGTGGCTCCTTTTTGTGAGCGGAAAGAAAAGCGAGAAAGCTTGGATGCATGAACAAAAGCTCCTATTTAAACTCTAGTAAAGACAAGAGAGAACTGAAATGGAATAAGACATAAACTATAGAAATGATGAATGGGTTGCGTTTGGTATGTCTATATATGGGAAAGGAGCTGTTGTGCATAATTAAACAGTGGATAAATGGAAATGTACATGGTCGCTACTAACTAAAGAGCATGATAAATGAGTTATACTCCGTCATGTTCATGTATCGCCTGCTGCAGGTTACTAGTGATGCATTTGTGCTATTTATTCTACTTTCATTGCTTCAGCCAACTTATTTGTGGAAGTAAACGAGACATGGCTTGATTCCTCTGCCCAACAGGTCTGCGAGTCGGTGTTCCTGCAAAGTCTTTCTCTCTCTTTACTGTTGCAAACTCTCTCCGGCAGACAGGAAATATCAAAGGCTTTTCTTGACCCCCTTTTTCCCCCCCTAGAACTGAACAGACTTTGTGTGCTCAGGCATAAATGAAGAGAGTTAATGATAAACCTCCCATTAGGGAACATACTGACATCAATAAAAAAAAAAATCACAAAATACAGCTTGCCATTGTAACCTTTGCCAGGCCCCTGGAACCAAGGTGCTCATTTGAAAAGCATGAAAGAGGTCCCTAGTTATTTTTAAATAGCATTTGAGTATGTGGAGTCCAGAGCTGGTCTTTGTTTTTCAGCGCTGTTTCTTCAAGCCTGAGACAGCGCTGAAGCAGCTGGGATGTGGGATGGGGAAGCCGTTGCGGAGGGCTGTGGCTGTCACAAAGCCGTATCGCTTATGCTCTGGAATAGCTCAGTGAGTAGCGGGACTCATGGCTGTCCCACGGGACGGACGTCCGTGGCGATAGATGTCCTCTTATCCCTCGCTGAAGAAGCTCGCAGGGCAACCGAAGCCATCTCGAGAGGCGCCAGGTCCCGGTGGCAGCGGGTGGTGCGGGAGCTCCGTGTGGGCACGGACCTGCACACCTCCCACACTCCCTCTGATCCGGATGTGGATGTGCGGATTTGGGTCATGCACGGGGAGAACAGCTGGAAACTTGAGAAGAGGTTGAATATTAGAGGAGACCACTTGATTCCCTGCTAAATTTGCTGGACTGATCCCTCAAAGCCCGCCTAGAAGACCCATGCGGAGGTTGAAGACAAAGGGGATGGGTCCCCCTTCCGTGTGGGGACCTGCGTGGGCCAGGGTCACTTGCTGGTATCCAGTGCGAGTAATAAAACTGTACGATGCAACCCTTGTGCTGCGAAAGAGCCGGCTCACCGGCTCCGTTACGCGCTTCTCTTTGTGGTCTGCGAGCATCGAGCTGAGCTAGAGAAAGACAAAAAACAAGCCGAGAGCTGTAGAGGTGGCTGTTTAAATGTGTTGCCTTGCCAGATTTGAGAGCGGCGTCGCTGGATTCTCTTTCTTTTTCCTGCCAGTGAAAATAATGTCATGCGTCAGGGCAGCTTATATTATCAGTGTGTGTGTCCCGATGTATTTCAAATACTTCGAGAGATGCCTGAGATAGTAGCACGTTTTGGTGGAGGTGGCTCCCTCCCACAGCCTCCATTCATTAACAATTCTGCAGACTACCAAGAGATTAAATCACTGCAATAAAAAATAAATATATAGGCATTAATGAAGCTCAGAAAGATATTTACAACTAAGGGAGATATGTCTGTATTATATTAAAGGCCCACAATCTAAATTTTTCAGGTGTTTTGACTTAGCTGCTTTATGGCATCAATATGAAGTGCCTTAAGGCCCAGAGGAAAATTAATTTAAATTCACAATAAAAATACATACAAATGCAGATGATATGGAGCTTTTCCATCTTCTAGTCCTCTACTTCTGTTTTTTTTATTGGAATTTGACTGAAAAATGCAATGAGTGTATAAAATGTCTCCTCAGAACATAATAAAAGGTAGGATTACTTTGCACAGGTAGCATTAATGGATATATTTAAATAACAGACATTTAATCATAATGTACAGCCCTGCTACAAACTCAAGTTGAACTGGAAATACCTTTGCCTGTGAAACCTCCCCTCAGATAACAGCGATTCCAAAAGCCAAATTTGCCCATGACAGGCTTGAGAAACGTCCCTGTTGGGGTTTTTTCATGTAGAGAAGTTGTTTTTGCAACTTAGGATCTGTGTGTGTGTTTAAAAAAAAGGCGTCGGGGGGATTCATGGGGCTCAGCTGGCTCTAGGTGTGACAGCCCGAGCGTGACAGCACGGACATGACAGCAGGGGCGCTTTCGGAAGGGCACGCACCGTGGCTGAGGTTGTAGTTTAAGGTTTTGGACCTCCCGGCTCTATCCAACCTCATCATTTTCACTGTTGTCCTTCCAAATAGAAGAGCGGGGAGCAGGGCTTGGACCAAAGGACCGCTGCAGGCTCTTCCCAGCCTTAATCTTTCTGTATGTTCACCTTGGATTAAATTAATACGGAGCGATTGCTCCCAAGCCCAAACCTCAAACGTTGAGCTAGGAGCAACACGGTAAGGCTGGGCTGTCTAGAAGGAAGTTAAGAGCCTCACATTCCCCGTGGAGCTTCTGGAGGCACCTTGAAAGATCGTGGCTGAAAGTCAGCCTTCTCCCACTGGGACGGGAAGCTCCGTAAGAAACCCCGAGCAACGGCAGGATTAGGTAGGGGGCAAGTTTTGATTTTTTTTCACTGGCTTTGTCTGTCCTGCATTCAGATTCTGTAAATCAGATCTGAATATCACTTTCTTTTTTTCAATCAAATTCCCTCTCCACAGGCTGATGCCGCTGCTAACTGCAAAACCTCCTCCTTTTTGGCTAACGCGGTGTCTTAGTTTCTGAGCTTCATCGCTACCTGACAATCAAGATATAGTTCATTTTCTTCTGAGAACAAAGTGTTATGAGGAGAATATGTTTCTCTTTTCTGGCTAAGATGAATGCACTTTTTATTTTTTTGGTAGCTGAATTCTGAAGGCAATAAACACTAAACAAGGGAAAGAAAGAAAAAAGGCGCATTCAAAACCTGCTCACATACTCTGTGTTTTCTGCTGTTATTACATTGGATCAGGTTATAAAGAGCACCCTGGACAGGAACAAATTTTGAAAAGTGATCAACATCCACCAGCGCCTTTTCTTCTCCATATTTCCCCCAAAGAGCAGGTCAGGAGCCAGCGGGCTCTTTGCAGAGCCACCTGCTCGCGTCGTCGTGCGGCGAGGTGGGTGGGAAACCAGCACATCCCAATCCGCGCTCGCCAAATGCGTAGCGGGAGAGGAGGAACCTCTCCGTTTCCATCACGACCGTAGTGCTGACAGTGTCCCGTACCAAAAGCGTGTCACTTCACCGCCTTCATTTATCCTGGTAATAACTCTCCCCTCTCTCCCCACGGCACCTGGCGGTGCAGAGTCCCGTTAGCCAAGCACACCTTTCCGAAGACGTTTGTTGAGACGCGAGAGGAATAGCAAGCAGCTGCCCCACCCCTGCTCCGTACCCTGAGCCCGGTGATGAAGCCTCTTCACTAAGACTGTGAAGACTAAATAAATAAAGAAAAAATTAAGGAAGTTATTCCTCCAGTGGACGAACCGATCTCGAGCAGATGCGCCAGTAAGCTGTGCTAGTGCGGCAGATAGATATCTGCCCTTTAGCCGGAACGGAATGAGGCTACCCCTGGGCTTGTGCAAAGAAAGGATCGTATGAGGGAGAAAGCATGGCATTTGTGGGTTCTGGAGCTTATCGCGACAATTCATTGCAACGGCATCGTCCGGGAAAGCTGTGGCTTTCTGGGTGTTTTAAGTCTCCTGTAGAAACGTGCGGGTTTTGAGAGCGTTGTCTGGCTGCGATGGGGATCTTCTGAAGCCAATGCAGCTTTTCTATGTGTTGCTTCCCAGCTTCTAAAGCGGGCGAGATCTCTGAAGAGCTTCAATATTAATGAGGAGAGAAAAGAAATGCTGGTAATGTTACAAGTAAGATACAGGATGCCGGTGATTTCAGGCTGATACCCAGAGTTTCCCACGTGATGAGATAAATGGGTTTGTAGAATCATTTCCTAACATAAAATTGTTGAAGATCTATTCCTTGATCGTTTAGAACTGAACCGGGTGATGGCTGTCTTTAACGTCTCAGATCACTAGGTCAGGTAACCCTGCTGTAGCTGTCTTTGCACGGACGTGGGACCTTGTGTGTAAAGGTCTGAGACCTGGTGCCACACATCCGACGTGGTGTCTGCCGAGGAAATTAGTGGGGTAGCTGGAAGATAAGAATAGAGAGTTGCCAAGATTTTTAAGGAGCTTTGTGTCTGTCCCATACCACTATTAATAAAATGGAGCCCCATCCCAGAGTGGTTATTCAGCCAGGGCTGTGCTGCCTGAACAAGGCTCAAGCGAAGTCCCGTGTGTGCAGAGGAACGGCTGAATTTGGGTAGTTTTCCTTCTCTTTTGCTCACCGAAAGCAGGGCCAGGCTTGTACTGATTTGGGCTGATGCACAGTTGCTGGTATCGTTTGCTTGTGGGATTGGGATGCCCAGAGGCAAGCACGGCGCTGGTTTGTAGGCTAATGAACGCATCTATTTGAAATAGCCATCCTCCATATAAAAACGGTGTGTGCTAAATCAGGACGAAACACAGGCTGCGTCACAAGTGGCTGGAGGAAAAGCAGGGGAGAAGAAAATGATCCATTAGACAGGCAATAGCTCCACAGCAAGCAATATCCAGTAACCAGTGTGAAGCATTTTATTGTCGCCATGGCAAAAATAACTTATTAGGAGGGATTCAGTAAAGTGGCAGAAGCGGGGGTCCCAGGTAAACGTGCTTGTGTTGTGACGGCTGGCAGAGTTTGGGTAGATATTAGCTAATTTCGGTGAACTTCGGGCATGTAATTCAGTGCTCTGAAATATTGATATTGCTCCACCTAATGACAGGAGCTCCACACCGGCAAATGTCTTAAGGTTTGTAGTTAAATGAGGAGCAATCATGTTAACAAAGGTAACACAAACCATTAGGAAATCTCTCTGCCGCATCTCTGCATGTGGATGCTATTAAAGTGTCAACTCCACGTGAATACCAATATTAAAAGTGTAGTCAAACTTCAATGATTTATAACGATAGGGGCCGTATCAGCGCAGAGAGCAACGAGAAAAAGGAAAAGCAAACCTGGAGGGAAACAAATGACGAGAGGAGAAAATAATACAAGAGATGGAACTTGAAAATAAAGAAGAGCAAAATACAAAGACCACTGCAGCAGGGGCGATGTGCTTTTGTGTCATGTGGTAGAGGATTTTTGAGCTGAAAACTTCTGAGTGGTACCCAGATGCTGGAAATTTCCTCTGCTTTTGCCCACATTGATGTCACAGTGCTGCTAAAACAGCGTGTCATATGGCAAAGCACATCAAAATAGCGAATTTAAACACGGCCTAATTATTATTTAGGTGCCAGGATGGTCTATCTGTATGGGAAAGTTGTCTCTATGACCATGCAGGTTCAGGCCTGACCCCGCAGCGATGTTTGTGGCTGGTTTCCTGCTCTGTCTGGCTCGTTCTGTGTTGCGTTGGAGTTCATTTCTGGTGTGACTCCAGCTTACTCGGCAAGGTGCAAGTTCGAGAAGTGGGAGGTAGTGGAGAGCAGCGTGAGGAACACGTTGTTTGGTCTGTTTAGTTCCATCGCTCATTTAAAATATGAAATCATCAGCTCCACTGGTCCTGAAGAACAAAACCAGAAGAAAAATTATCTGGTGTGTGCGTTTTTAGCAGGGAAGATGATGAACACTGGCAGCAGCTGAGAACTTCTACACCACGGTTTCGTCCCAAACAGGCCAGAGCCGTGCCTGCTCCATCGCACACTGCTCAGGTGACAGAGGGGGAGCAAACATCCTTAATTCTGCCTGAACGACGTTCTTCATTGCCATGTTCTTCCCATTTCAGATATTTCATCTTCCTGTCCTCGCGGGGTTACTAAAGAGCTGCAGTTCCTCAGCTGCAGGGAAGATCAACGATGCCTTTGGTGGATCCTGGTGGAGAAGGCATCAAAGGCATAGCAGCAGTTCATCTTCTCGCCTCTACATCCCTGGCCACCGCACTGCTTAAAGTTTTGTGCTGCTTTATTGCTTGGCTTTTTTTTGTCCATTGAGGAGGTAAACTCCTCTGTGGTTTGCGGTAAAATCAATATAGAAAAATAGCAGGGGATGGGGAGCTATAAAACGTGCGGGCAATAAGCACTGATAGTCAGCGTGCGCCTTGCCATCATACTGTGGCATGAGCGTTATGCCATCGGAGTCTGCCGTGGATGTTTCTGAGCAGTTTGTTATTTTTTGATGTAAAATATCGAACAAACACAGCAGTCTCTTCCTTCAGATGCACCCATTCTTTTACAGCAATTTAGGATGGAATAAGAGAGCTGTTTTGGAAAAGCAGGCACGACATGAGGAAGTAGAGATGCGAAGAAGGAAAATATCTCTCTAAAATCTGTCTAAAGGAAAAGATCTGCTAAAGTCTACCTGGACTATAGCAAAGCCTTTGACACTGCCTCCCACAGCAACCTCCCAGGGAAGCTGGCTGCTCATGTCTTGGACGGGTGGACTCTGCTGGATAAACACCTGGCTGGCTGGGCGAGCCCAGAGAGTTGTGGTGAACGGAGCTAAATCCAGATGGCTCAGTGTTGGGGCTGGTCTTGTGTAATATCTTTATCAATGATCTGAACGAGGGGATTGAGTGCGCCCTCAGTGAGTTTGCAGACGACGCAAAATTGGGTGGGAGTGTTGATCTGCTGGAGGGCAGGAAGGGACCTGGCAGAGGGGCCTGGACAGGCTGGATCGATGGGCCGAGGCCAGTTGTGTGAGGTTTAACAAGGCCAAGTGCCGGGTCCTGCCCTTGGGTCACACCAACCCCAGGCAGCGCCCCAGGCCTGGGGCAGAGGGGCTGGGAAGTGCCCGGCGGAGAAGGCCCTGGGGGTGCTGGCTGACAGCCGGCTGGGCATGAGCCAGCAGTGCCCGGGTGGCCAAGGAGGCCACCAGCCCCCGGGCTTGTGTCAGCCCTGGTGTGGCCAGCAGGAGCCGGGCAGGGATGGGGCCCCTGTGCTGGGCCCTGGGGAGGCCCCACCTCGAATGCTGGGCTCAGGTTTGGGCCCCTCGGGACAAGAAGGGCCTTGAGGGCCTGGAGCGTGTCCAGAGAAGGGCAGCGGGGCTGGGGCAGGGTCTGGAGCACAAGTGTGCTGGGGGGCGGCTGAGGGGGCTGGGGGGGTTTAGCCTGGAGAAGAGGGGGCTGAGGGGAGCCCTTCTCGCTCTCTGCAGCTGCCTGAGAGGGGCTGGAGTGAGGGGGGGGCTGGTCTCTGCTCCCAAGGCACCAGGGACAGGGCGAGAGGGAACGGCCTCAGGCTGCGTCAGGGGAGGGTTGGGTTGGAGATGAGGGGAAATGTCTTCCCTGCCAGAGGGGTCAGGCCCTGGCACAGGCTGCCCAGAGAGGTGGGGGAGTCACCGTCCCTGGGGGGGTTCAAAGGACGTGCAGCCGTGGCCCTTGGGGCCGTGGTTTAGGAGGCCTGGGGGTGTTGGGTTGGGGGTTGGACTTGATGATCCGAGAGGTCTTTTCCTGCCTTATGATTCTATGATTCTGTGATTCTATCCAGATTTGTATGGATCCCTCATTCATATTTTTTGTCAGGATCAGCTGTGCTACCAGAGGATATGTAATTGATCCAGGGAACTCTGGGACACCCGATGAAGGTGTCGGATTAGGGGTCTGCAGGCTCTGCTGTAGCCCAGGGCAGCAGCGGGTGGGCAGAGCCGGCTCCCCTGCGGTGCTGGAGGGGAGCGGAGGGTGACTCAGCTCCTCATCGGAATGGCACCATGAAGCAAAGCGAATTACCGTGTCTCATCTGAGTGACCTTTTCCACTTCTGGATACCTTTCTACTTTTCTCTCTGCATTCATTAACACTGCCTTCTTCTATCAGCTCTCTGCTCACTGCCTTTGCAAAGAGCCCCAGCGCGGTGGCTGTCCCGTCCCATTCTGCCCTGTCCCTGTGTCTGGGCTCAGCTTACCCAGTCTCCTCATGGCTGCTGAACGTCTTCCCTGACTTTCTGCTGGTGAGAAGAGCCTCCTGACTTCTTCCTTCCCTGCTGCTTCTCCTGCTGTGGTCACATCATCACCGAAACTCCAGCATTTCGCTTGCTTTTCGCTCTGCCTCTCCAGTTACTTGAGTCCATAATTGCATTATTCAGCAGCAGCCCCGCGAGGCATTTCGTGGTGGCAGTGAGAGGGCATGGCAGCGTAAGGAGCAAAATCACATCATCTGCATTTGTTTTCCATGTTGCAGTTTTAATAAGGGCGGTGCTGCGGTCGGAGTCGCAGAGTATCAGGAATCATGCGCAGGTTGGAGGCGAAGAGAGCACATTTTATTCTGACTAAATACTTTCTATCATTTCCGATCGGGAGATTTATAACATCTGATTATAGTAACACCATTACCCATGCAGCTGCTGTCTGCACAGAGGAGCAGAGCCGGCCAATTAGCTCAGATACTCGGCGTGTGTGTGTTGGCATCAATAGGAGCCACTTGTCAGCTCGGTTGCTGGACACCAGCCCCAAAGCTACAGCTTGCCCCAGGTGGGAATGTAGCTAGATTTTTTTTTTTTGTTTGGGGTTTTATGCTGTTTATTCTAACCATGGTGAAGGCAGCTTTGCTCTCTCGTTGCTTTTCATGGTCCCGGGCTGATCCTGCTGCTTGTGGCTCGGCCCCGCGTGCCTCCTCTCCTTCCTCCTCTGCTCACAAGGAAGCCCAGTTTAGCTCCTTTCACAGAAAATTTCCAATTTTCCAGAAATCATAGAATCATTAAGGTTGGAAAAGACCTCTGGGATCATCAAGGCCAACCCCCAACCCAACACCCCCAGGCCCCCTAAACCACGGCCCCAAGGGCCACGGCTGCACGTCCTTTGAACCCCCCCAGGGACGGTGACTCCCCCACCTCTCTGGGCAGCCTGTGCCAGGGTCTGACCGCTCTAGCAGGGAGGACATTTTCCCCAGAAGGCACTTATACATGAAGTTACGGATATTTTGCGTACTGCTTTCTTCCCAGCATACATTTGCTTGTATGCATAATTAAGTTCAGGTTCCCCAAACCTTGATGAAACTTGTGGTAAATACCACTGGAATATATATATTTAGTGAAACAACCTTTCTCTGAGTGTCACCCACAGGGACAGGTTCACCTTTGGGCTGAAAAGGGACTGAAGGGAAAAACGGGGCTGGTAACAGCCAATGCGGAGCTGAAAGGTTCTGGGAGGATCCCAGGGAGAGGGAGATGGCTGGAGCCTCCAGCCCCAGGGGAAGGGAACCTGGATTTTGGCACCAGGCACCGGCAAAGCTGCGGCACTTGATGGATTGCAAGAGGTGAGCTGGGGTGGGAATTTGAGATGTGATAGCGATTGCTTTTAGCGCTCAGAGGAGACTTTCCTGGAGTTCTTGGCTGGTGGTTAAAAAGCCCTCTGACTCAGTGTAGGTCACTGTGATTAGCCTTTTTTAAAATGAGGGTTTAATTAATAAATGGCTGAGTAAGGGAGAGAGGGATTTGCACGTTGCTTCCTCTCCGGTGGTCTCACTGGCAGGTGAGAGGCAACAGGTCTACCCAGGAGTGCTTTGCTTGGGGCCGTACCCCCGAATCCGAGATGAGAGCTGGGAAGGGACGGATGACTGCTGATGTGCCACTGGCCTTGGGTGAGAAAGCAGGGAAGCAACGTCCCCAGGCTGAGATGTGCGTGGCAGTCTGGTTAAAAACCAAGTCCCTTCTGATGGCGGGGCAAATGCTGTGTTAGCTAATGTGTAATGTAGTGCTGGGGTAAAAAAGGTTCTTAAATACCACTTAGGGACTAAAGAAGAACCCAGAAAGTTGTTTTACTGGCTTCAAATGACAATGACATGGAAGATAGCGTATCAAAATAGGCTGTAATCCAAGCAAACGGCGCAGACCAGTGATGCAGATAAATCCCCCTTCACCTGCCTCACCTGCAAGAGCCAAGGGCAGCCCGTATATCCTAAACCTGCCTTTATTGTTGAGAGCCAAACACTAGGTTGGGTTTAAATATGCAAAAGGTAGAGGTGGGAGATAATTATGCACAGAAGTTTGAAAATTTACTTCTAGTGTGTTGCTTTGGAATTTTGACCCAGTTTAAAACTTCTTATTTTGTTCAAACTGGAAATCATCTTCTATGACCACAGAGTATCTCACCAATGTAGTTAATATATTTTGGAAAAATGGATCGTGGCAGTATCTTTTTTGGGGTGGGGAAGGGTTTGGTTTTGTTACATTTTAAGGCTTTTTTTGGGGGAAAAAAATTATAAAACCTTTCTAGGACGAATATTTTAATCCATTCTGAGGATCGAACCTCTAAAAAATGCATTGGAACATGGCATTCATTATCCAGCTGCCTGTGTTTGCATGAGCAAATGGGAGGTGGCGTCTCTGCTGTAGCAGCAAGCAGAGAAGCAGCCTTCCCCTGCAACAGTGTCTGAGCAATGTTTCACACACCAAAGGCAGAACAAGCACCATCGATCCTAGCTATGCTCCAGAGGCTCAGAAGGGAAAAGTAAAACAGCATTGATTTGGAAATAGTAGTAATGGAACTGGGGGTGTTGTTTGCTAGGAATGGATGAAAATGAGTGACCTTTCTGGTGCGCTCTGTCTGCTTAAATCAAACCGTAATAAATGAGGCAGCATTTTCGGACAAACTAATCAATAGGCCGGCGTAGTCAAGGAACCTCATATCACATAAGGTAACTGGGTTGGACTTCATCATGTGAGTTATAGCCTTATGTGGCTCCTTGGATGCCTGGGGAAAGCGCAAAGGGTCTAGAAAAGGGAAGAAGGCTTTTGCTGGAAAAGCAGCTCGTGCTTGTGTGCCTGGGGGGCTGTGGGAGGCCCTGGGGAGCGTTTGCTACACCCCCCCACCCACCCTTCCCCATTGCCTCTCAAATGACCAGGTAGATGAGGCGCTGCCAAGACAGTCTGGACTGAAATCTCTTTGAGGGGTTACTAGAAATGCAGATTTCCTGGGAAATGTTACTGGGGAGGAAAACTTGCCGGATGGATGCAATTTCCTGATGTCCTGAGCGTGCACACCCTGGATGCACGTACGCACGGGGTCTGCACAGCCTGCATGGTATTCCGGGGATTGGAGGGAGTCTGCTTGTTGAAAACCTGTAGGGGACCATGGAGAAAAGGCCCTTAAATAGCTATTATCTGTCTCAATATAAGTGGAATTGACCCGATTGTAGGCAGGGAAAGGCTCGGAGTGGATTAATTGTGGCAATGCAGTACGGATCGTTCATAATGTGATGCCGATCATGCAAACTTCCCAGACACTGGAAAATATCAGCCTGCAGGACTTTACGATCTGGACCTACAAGGCTCAGGTTGTTACCCTTAATTCCACAGCTGCCTACCCTGGTCCTCTGCTTCCCATCTGGCATCCAATACATGGAAAGAATCATGATGGTACCTACGCGATACCTGACAGGGCTTCAAAAGGAGCTTGGAGGCGCTTGCCTTGTATAATTTAGCTGTATAGCTAGGTTACCTTATAAAAAGGTTACACAGAGCCTCTTCGTATTGAAAAGTTCTCAATATAGTTAATATTAATACTTAATTGTCTTTATGCCACTTGTATAGTGGCATCTATATTGTATGCTTGGAAGAGCATTGGAATAGGCTGCCCAGAGAGGTGGGGGAGTCACCATCCCTGGGGGTATTTAAATGACATGCAGCCGTGGCCCTTGGGGCCATGGTTTAGGAGGCCTGGGGGTGTTGGGTTGGGGGTTGGCCTTGATGCTCCCAGAGGTCTTTTCCAACCTTAACGATCCTATGATTCTAAGAGTATGGACTTCATCTGACAGACGCGTACCTGACCCCTTCACATGAAGTTGTCTCTCAATCTGATTATTTCTTTTTAGTGGGGCGTTCGTTAGTTGATGCAATTTTGCTGTAAAGGCTTGCTTTTCTGGGAGCTAGTTTGCTAGCCACAAGTTTTATTGTACCACGTTTGAAATGTTCTGCACAATAATGATAATAATAATACTTTGCACCTCTGCAGCAGTTCTTTCACACAAAGAACGGAGAGTACTTTAGGGAAATTCTCAAAGCATACGTGACAGTAAATCAAAGCTAGCTGTCGTATTGCTACTTGTGCCTATCAAAAATTCATAACAATTATTAGCCTGTATTTTGCAGATAAAGGCAGGGAGAAAAAGGTCCAGACGATGCACACTGAATTAGTGGTCAAGATCAACTCTACTTTGCTGGTTTAGACACAATACCAAACGGTCTCTGAAAGGGTTTTTCTGCTAGTTAGAGCTTAATTTATCCTTTTCTTTCTTTCTTTTTTTATTTCTTTCCTCTTTTATTTACAATCCATTTTCTCTGTGTTTTTCTGCCTAATTATTAAAAGTAATGTCACACCCCTTTTCCCCAGCAGCATTCTACATGCTGATCTTCACTGTAATTATATTTTGCGCTTAAATAATAGTTTTCACTCAGATTTCAAAGTGTTTTACAAAGGTGGTAAAATTTTCCCTGTGCAGCCTTGGAAAGTTGCACGTGACGTGCCCTGAACGTGGAGGTGAGTTATGAACTCGGTGCTCCCCCAAGACAGGAGTGTGCCCTTTCAGGCAGAAACAGCTATTATTTCCCTTACTTCCCTGAGCAGGCCCTTTCTTTTATATACCATCATGGAGATGGGAATCCTACAGTCTTACTTCTGGCTGCCGGTAGCTGATACTCATCCCTTCTCCAGGTGGAGTCCTTTGGGTACTGCTTAGGCCCCGGCACACGTGCGGCAGCTGTAGCAAAGACGTTCACCTACTCCCGAGGGCTCCAAAACCTGATCACTTCTTTTGAGTTTTTCCTAAGAAATACAGAGATTTTTTTGTTCCTCCCTCAATTTCACTACGCTTGTCCGTAGGCCGTTCTTGCTGCTGAGCACCGTGGGGTATTGCAAGAGAGAAGCCTCAGAGCGCTTTCCTTCCACACCGGTTGTCATCTCCTTTTCTTCTCCGGCACAGTCAAGAAGTGCCAGTCCACGGACCCATGTTATTCTCTCTTGTCTCACCTCCTAAATGGCCAGGCAGTCTCTCTTACAACTTCCAGTCACTGTTGTCAGACAAATTTCTGTTTAGTCTTACACTGGACATGCCTACATCTCCACCGAAGGCCTTTGCCGAAGACGCACTGTCCATTCACAAATAAATAACTGCGTAACTCGTTCCTCCCAGAGCCTCTTCGGAGGAAATACATACTTGCCTTAAAATAGTAATAATAATGGGGAAATAATTCAATGTGGCAGAGTTAAGGTGTGATAAAACATTTATTCCTTCACACATGACAAGAAAAAATGTGTTTATGTTTATGTGGCAGCGTAAGATTTATGGTATCATTAACTATTCATTTCCCTGGCTTTAACTGCTTGGGGTTTCTAGATGACGTGACAGACAACTGCGTTGCTTTCATTTAGCAGCCTTAGAAGTTGGGTTTTCTTTTTCAAATGGCATTTTGGGGGCACTGGATTTTATGAAAGGGTAATTTACTATATTGAGGAAAGAAGAAACTTGCCTGAGGTCACCCATTGATTTGGGAACGGATCCTTTCTCTCCGACTCACTGCAACAAGGGCGTTGGGGACCAGTCTCCCCTCGCACGCTAACGGCAGCCTCAGAGTTTCACCTTCTCCGTACGTACAACACAACCTTCCTTTTTCCTCACTGTCCATTTCCTTGAAACCCACCAACATCCCATGACTCCAACCCTTCTCCACGCCGCTTTCTCCATGCCCCTTTCTAGGCCCATATTGTCTTCAGTGAGCGACCAGTGAAATTTGCACCCTGAAGATGGGCTGAAAGGGTGAGGAGGGGGTTGGCATGGACGCCCGCGTCTTGGACGGTCAAAGCGTAACTCAGACCTAATGCATTCGCTGCTAATTCGATAACGGTATTTCACACCCCAGAAGTGCCTTTTTGTCAGTGCTTAGTCTCAGCACCTGCTGTCCTAAAAGAAGACCTTTTTAATGTATGTTTTATGACTGTAGTGCAGCAAGGGAGAAGGCATTATTATTTGGAAATCTCTATGTCAGTACACATTACATTGGGACTTAGTCATGGATAATTAGCAAGCATTGACCCACGTGGTGATTTATCGCGTATTTTGTGACCTAAAAATAGTCATTTTCCTAAAGAACAAGAGTCCTGTATATCTGAGGAAGGACAGGGCGGGCAGGATGAAGAGGAGTGGAAACATGGTTGTTCCCTGAGCCCTTCAGGACTGGACACACAGACTTGAGGTGCAGCCCCAGATAGCGAAACTCAACTTTGCTTAAATGCAGAGGCTTGCTAAAACCCTTTTACCCTATTTAAAGCAAGAGAGTAATAATTTACATAGCGCTGAGATGTACTGAATTGCAATTAAACACGCGTCATTAAGCAACTGACCTTCCAGACGTAGACCAAGCTGGTTGGTTCTTTCAGAAGGCTTCTGGAGGGGGGCAAAAGAAAGTGTGCGAGTATGTGGATGTGTGTAAACAAGCTGAAACGGTAATTATTGCACCATTGTGCCGCTCCTTTTTCTGTCTCTCCCACTGAAATCAGCGGGGATGTGGATTTATTCTAATCCCGATACTTCAGAAGAGACAGGAGGGGAGAAAATCAAGGTGTGATGTCACTTCTATTAATAAGATTGTTTTCTCTTGCCATCACTCAATAAGACAGTCAATAGGCAAAACCTCTCGGAGTGACGATACGCCCTAGCAAAATGTTGTGGTTATATTGCCCTAACTGTGAAAATAGATGCGGGGACAGCATTTACACTTCATGCCTTGTGCTATCTGTCAATGTACGCCCGGAAAATCAAATGGGAAAAAATAGAGACGAAATTTTGGTTCTTTTTTGTAGCTGGCACAACAAGAGAACCAAAATTGTTATGGAAGTGCTGCGTTACCTGTGCCTGTGACCGGCAGTGAGAAGTGGCGTAGGCGAGGTTTGCACGCTGCGGAAGGAGGCGGAGGTACTTGCTACAGCTCGGTAGCACTTTCTGCCCTTATACCTCTGGATAGAAACATATTGCTTTGACCTAGAGCTGGAGTAAATCTTAATCTGGGTTTACATCCCAGTGATAAGTTTCCCTCTCGGAGTTGAATATAATCTTTAAAAAAATGAAGAAAAAATATTGAGGTGTCTTTTTTGTATCCCTGATTCACCCAAGTCCTGAGCGTGTTGGATTCCTTCATTTCTTCCCTGCCAGAGCGGTCAGGCCCTGGCACAGGCTGCCCAGGGAGGTGGGGGAGTCACCGTCCCTGGGGGGGTTCAAAGGATGTGCAGACGTGTCCCTTGGGGCCGTGGTTTAGGAGGCCTGGGGGTGTTGGGTTGGGGGTTGGACTTGATGATCCCAGAGGTCTTTTCCATCCTTAATGATTCTATTCTACTCTATATCGCGGACGCATTTTCTCCCTGCCGGTTCCTTTGCTGGATTACGTGTTTTAAGCACAAATTGATTCCTCTGATTTTCCTGCCTATTTTCTTTCTATCGGGGCGTCTCCTTTGACATTGCATCGCGCTCCTCAAAGGCAGCAGGATGGAGCGCGGCAGCTGGGGGGTTATTACTAACAAGCAATTACTTCTGCAACATGGTTTCTTGCAGTGGGATTAGGTTGGTATTTGATCTAACCAGCTCTAACTCTTTCGAGCTATAAATGATGCTTTATTGCCAGGTTTGAAAAGAAGCTCTACGTCCTGAGTTATGGATGCAAAGAGCTTTCATTAATGAATTTTTCAACTTTAGTAACCCAGGAAATTGAAAATGGGGGGAAAGAGAGGAGCAGAGAATATATTCTTGTTATGAAGCAAATGCATCTAAGATCCAGAAATAAAAGATTGTAAATTAGCTACTGGGTATTTTATGTTCTCTATTTTGACTTGTCTCTTTTCCAGCTTTTCATTAATGAGACTCTCTTAAAAATTATAGTCCCATTTTTACAATAACTGCTATGGATACCCGAATGATATGCCAAATATATCTGAAGGCTGGGTTAAAAATGGAGGCAGATGGGTAGCAGATGCATGTAGCCCTTTATTTTGGTCTTTTTACAGCGGTGGGGCAGTGTTGGCAGCTCTGTCCTGCCCCGTGCCTGGGCAGGCAGGAGCGGCTGCGGCCCAAAAATGAGCAACGTCCCATGATCTTGCTGGGAACTTGCGACACCATTTGGATTCGTTCTGCTCTGAGCATTTCAGAATTGTTCCAGGCTGTTTTTTGGACTAATCCAGATGATCAAGGCTCCAATCGTGGTTTTGCCCAAATCACGCTCCTCTAAAGAGGAGCTGCCAGCTCTCAGCACTCCTGAGTTTATCCAACTTTTTGACACTAGAGATTGAAGTGTTTAGCCTTGACGACTTCCCTCACCGTACTGTGTGAATAATAATCATTCACTCAACGGGAAAGGACTTGCTGGAATCCATCAGCAGTCAGTGCTTGGAAAGCCTGTAAAGCTGGAAAATAGCTGAAGAATACCAGACTATTTTTTATAACAAAATGAACCAACTTACGCTTTTCTCAACTTTAAATCTTACTTGATGAGGCAACAAAAATGCTGCTGCTTTTCACTGGTTTCACCATAAATGGCAAACCTGTGTTCTGTTCAGGTTATGTCTAAGGCATGGGATTAAATATTGCATGCAGGGCATGTTTCCCCGTTCCTCGCCTGTAGACTGTTCCCACTGAGGCGGTGCTGAGTTCTGAACGGGTAAAGATGGGAGGTGAAGTCACCTAATACAGGACGAGAGTCTAAGGTGAGCCCCAAGGAAACGCCATGGGGTCGGATCACCCAGGCGGGCTTGGTAAATTGTGACTTGCTAAATTTGGGTTTGGTGGTTGTCGTTCCTCATCTCTGGGGCGCAGCTTATCCAGTATTTGGGGCCTCGCTGGTTTGTATGGCTGGAAGAAGAAATTAAAGGTTTGAGTTAAAAACAGAGATAAAGAAATGCTTCTTTGCGCAGCGGGGAGGGAGTTTGTGGTCGTAGCTGCCGGGGTTGCTGCCGAGGCAGGTAGCTTATGTGGGGAAAAAAGGGTTTAGAGCAATTAATGGGTGGTGGCAGGTCCATCAGCGGGTGCTGGGGGACCAGCTGGGATGGAACCTCTACCGTCACTCGTACAATGGTTGTGGGTGCTAGGGCCTGCGAATGTTGTCTTGGCTTGGTTGTCAAGATTCCAACTCATTTGGTTTGAGTCAAAGAGGGACCGATGTTAGCGCAGGTCGCCCCGTGTGACGGAGCCTCCGCCCTGCCCCAGCCCGTGCGAAGGCTGGTGACCGCTGTGGTGGGCAGACGTCCTGGCTCCGGGGGGCGAGGAGAGCTTTGCTGCGGCAAAACCAAAATTGTAATGAACAAAAATACTGAAGCGTGAGTGATCTTTCTTTGCAGTTGAAGATTGACGTAAAAGAGTATGTCTTCTGTTTACACCAGTGAGCGACTGAGATGTTTACCTGAGAAGAGAGGAAAACAGATCAAAATTTTAAAATAGCTTTTGCTAAAACCACAAGAATCTAATATTTTAGTGTTTTAAGTAAGCTATAACTGTTTAATTAAAATGCTCTGCTGAAGTATTTCACAGACAGGGGCAATTCAGTTCCTGCGTGTTGGCCTTTCCCTTCCAATGCCTGGGATTTTATTACGGCTCGTACCCACCAGAACTCATCGCTGCGTGGGCACGCGTGTGCCCGGACATCAGCAGGCAGTTTGGGTAGCAGCAGGGTAGGGATGCCTAACCTGGTAGGCGTTACTGTCCCCCGGCAGTGCGAAATCCCCTTGGCTGCGTCTCGGCCAGCAAAAGACTCTAGCGAATGCACTGTTAAAATAGTCATGTGAATTCTTTACATTAAGGATTACTTAAAGGAGGATCTTCCTTTAATTAAAACCCTGTAGACTGATATTACTGGCACTGAAATGCAAGCTGGTGTAAACCAGGGTTGATCGCTTCTAAAACAAATGGCTGAAAAAAGGGTTTAAAAGTACCATTTGGGTAAAGACGCGGGTTCGCATCCCTAATGCCAAGTCCATTAAACCATTTATAGCATCCTCCTTTTTTTCGGCACGATGGTTCTTTATTTCAGTCTGCAGCCTGAACTTTGCAAAGGTTGCCTAATCCATTCCTGATTAAATACGTGATTGCAGGCCCTGATTATGTGCGCGCGCATGCTTGTTGGTGTATAATCTAGCCTTAGTGGCAAGGCGCCCAGAAATCGGTACAAACTAGGTTTTACACAGAAAACCTGCCTGACAGAAGAGGATTTCAACTGTAGCTGAGGAGTAAATTAAGAAGCGCTGGTACATCCTCAAATGTATGAGCACTCGTACATAACAAGCGCTCTCATAAGTGGCCCATTTATACTGGCTTTCCAAGCAAAGCATGAGAAACGGCCGTGCTCTGTCCTTCCAAGTAGCAGCTAAATTTAAGCCCTAAATCTGAATGCAGTGGCTGGTTACAGAGCCCCTGGCGCTGCCCGGACCCCCGGCAAGCAGGTGCTGCTCCTAGCAAGCAGCCCCGTGGCCGAGCGGCTGGGCAGACCCTCTCGCTTCCCTCAGCTTTACCATATCACACGCCAGGTTAAGCCATTGCAGGCTTTTTTTTTCCCACCCCCCGGGGCGATGTGGGCTCGGCACATGGCAGTGGGATTCACGACGGGTCATTCCGCCCCTGCTCTCCAGCGAACGTGTCGTATCAATGAGTTTATTCAAAACAGGAGTAATTCAAGGGCCTGTTTTGCAAGGAATGGATTTAAGCTCTATTGACAGAGCTGACTTTTATCTCTGAATTAGTCCCACATAAAATAATTGCATTTAAAAAGGACTCAGCAGGCTGCTGTTATCAAAACCTTTTGAAAGGTCTGTTCTGTTTGATATTTCCGCTTGTCTTTTTTTTAAACAACATCAAAGAAAAAAAGAAAAAGACCCCCCCCAAAAAAAAAGTAAAAAGAATTGGTAAGAGACATTGCAGTGCACACCAGCTTACCTGTGTCCCCTGCTGTTAAAATATGCCCGAGCAGGCTCAGGACACGACGTGACACTCTCTACTCCAATTCAGAGCAGTTCCAGGATGGACGCCGTTTCATGGCATGCTGCTTGTGTGGACTGCATCGTAAGAAGGAATAATCAAGGTTCGCCAAGAAAGAGATTTCTTTGTGTCTCTCTCCATCTTTTTTAATGAAGTTCTTCGCCGGAGGTTTGTCTGCGGAGAAGCATTTCTCCTTCTGCTGACCCAAGGAGATCGTGAGTGAAGACTCATTGGTAGGTGGCCAACATGGCTCTGGTTTTCAAGTTGGACGGCTCTTGGCTGCCTGGGCTGATGGGGAGGTTGTGGGAGCCCTGTACTGGTGTGGCAGTGGGTTTGAGTCACGAAGAAGAATCAGGAAAGGGGAACTGTAGCAGGAATGAACTCCCACAGCCCTCCTGGAGGGAAGCCTCTTCAAGCAAAGCCGGGAGTGACCCCGCGAGGTTATTCTGGAGGTGGAAGTATACCGAAATTTGGGCATTTCTCAGCTCTGTCCACGTAAAGGGAAGACTGAGGGTTTGCACACAAAGCAGTGGTGTACATGGTATTGAGGGCCCAGGCCTGCTGTCGCACAGCCAGCTCTTCTGTGGGCACGCGGAGATCATGTCTCTGCCCAGCTTTGGTCACCACTCTGGCTCTGGCTTTCCCTCTTGTGTGCAGATATAGAATCATAGAATAGAATAAAAGAATCATTAAGGTTGGAAAAGGCCTCTAGGATCATCAAGTCAACCGTCAACCCAACAATACCATGTCTCCTAAACCATGCCCTGAAAAGTACTGCCAAGGCACAGCTGTAGGAGATATTTCATCGCAGACCAGATCAAAAGTTCACACAGAGTTAAGTGCTTTCTAAAAATGGTTGCAGAACAAGAGATGAAAATTGAAAAGATATCCTGGGTTGATAGGCACCGTCCTCTGTTCTGCCGTGTGGGGATCTGGCTCGCAGTAGAATCCACAGGGCCTTCTCTGGTGGGGAAGCTTTGCATCCAACTGGCCAGGTTTGGCAGCTGAAATGGAGAAAAAAAAGGGGGTTGGTTCAAACCAGATTTAAAACGTATCTTTTTTTTTTTCTTTCCTGATAAAAATTAACATCTGAAAAATTCAATTAATGACAAAAGAAACGTTCTGCTCAACCCCCACCAGTGGATTGTGCTCTCTGTCTTTCTGAGACATGAAGGACCGAAGAAATGACTCACTGAGGAGACGGGGAGAGAATCGGTCCTTTCTGTCCGACAGCCTGCGCCAGGGGCTGTGTGGTGGTGGGGGACACCAAGGGGATGGGACTGGTCCCCCACCCCCTCTGGAAGCGCCCTGAATCCTCTGGGGGTGGGTTCACTACTTGCCAACAGTTCCTTTTCTTTAGCTTTCTATGGGCGTTTTAAAGTCATTAAATCGAAGCATGCAGTACTACATGAGCTGCCTGGGGTCAGGCGGGAGCGGAGGGCTCCTGTCAGCCCTTGGTGACAAACAAAGCGCCGTCTGCCTTCAAAAAGCCCATCCCCAGGAGCCCGGACCAAAACCTCGTCTTGCACCTTATCACACCGCTCGGCTTTTCATCCGTCCCTGCTCTGTGTCACTCCTCTGCCTGCTCAGCTTGCCGCCACAACTGCCGAGTTAATAAAGGGTCGCTCAGTGGTGAGGACGAAGCTGTTTTAAAGTAGATTTCATAAAGAGAAATCTGCTGAGAATTTCCTGGGTGGCTCAAAAACTCAGCTCTGGAGCTGTGAGAATGTGGCAAAAGAACATTTTCCAGTGTTTACGAGGAGCGCCGGGTAACTGAGGAGGGCACGGCTATGTTGAAGCTAGAGAAACTTGTATCACCTGCAGTCCTTCAGGGAACTATATATTCATTTTTATTAACTTTAATTATGGGAGCCCTATAAAATTTTCCCATTTTGTGTTGCATGGAAAACCAGCAGTTAATTGCTCTTGACATTTCACTGGTTTGTGTTTCCCTCTAACCCAATCTTGTACTCACAGTAGACATGACGATACCAGTTGGCTTGCTTTAGAGATCGTAGGCTATGATCACACCATGAAATTAGTATTTTTGCTACTTCTCTCATCAGCTTACAAATATGAGTGTAAATGTGTGTGTTTTTAAGAGGGTGTTCTTGGATTTATGGTGCTTGGCTTGCTAAATACGACAGGCTTCCTTTACTCTGTGCTCTACCTACCCAGTCAGGTCTGCATCGGTTTTTTTTCCCTTTCATCTTCCTTTATTTCCCCACAGATCTGTCAGTTTTTTCATCCTTGTTATAGGTTTCAAGCCATCTGGACTCCTAGCTGTCTTTATTTTTTAGCTTTTTTTTCCAAACGTCATCTCATCTGCTGTAAAAAATCACACCTGAATATTACCAATTATAATGTCTGATGGCTGGGTAATCTCCGAGCTCAACGTGACAGCCGTTGCCGATCCTGGTGGCGGCCAGGCACTTTGGACTGCCTCCATTACCTGGGATGATGTCTCGGGAAACTCCAAGAGGGGAAATGGTGTTCAGAGCAAACTAACCCAATGGTGATTTGGAAAGACAGACCAACGCGGAGAGCAGGAGAGCAACGGTGCGTCTGCTGCGCTTTGAAATGGAAAGTCAATCCGGAAGGGAAATAAAACTTCAAACATCGCCGCCGCTGCCTCCTGATTGTGGCGGAGCCGTGGTGATGGGGCCAGGGTGCTGGGTGGGCGCAGGGACCGGGGGAGTTGGCAGAGCTGAATGGAGAATCGCCTCTTGACGTGTAGACGTGGCAGTTAGGGACATGGCTGAGTGGTGGACTTGGCGGTGCTAGGTTTATGGTGGCACTCCATGACCTTAAGGGTCTTTTCCAATGTTCATGATCCTGTGATTCTAGAAGAACAGATGGACATGCCTAGCAGGCTGGTTTCTTCTTCAAAAAAGCATGTAGACGTGGCCCTTGGGGCCATGGTTTAGGAGGCCTGGGGGTGTTGGGTTGGGGGTTGGACTTGGTGATCCTAGAGGTCTTTTCCAACCTTAATGATTCTGTGATTCTAAGAATTGCCCATTTCAACTCTTTGGGTGAAAAATGTGTAAAATTGATATAGATTTGAGTGGTGTCTGAAAAAGATTATAATTTAGGTCTTTGTCTGCAATTCAAAAATATTTTTCAGCATTGTTTTGCCAATAAGAAGTTCAACTGCCAGCTCAGTAAATACAGAGGACAAAACACAAGGCGTATCTTGAAGGTTGTGAAGATGTGGAGGGAGATATCCAGGAATATTAGTATTCTTTTATTTGTTTTTAAGGTATGGAGGTCAAGACTAGAGAGACAGATAAACAAAAACAAAAGAGACAACAAACTTACTACTAAATCCCTGTCTTATGCACAAATCAAAATCATTGTGAAAACACGGATATGAAGCCATGGAGGTTTTTATTGAGTAGAAGAGTATACACGGATAAACACCAAAATCTAGAATTAATCTAATGAATTAGCTGTTAATCCAACCATAAGGTTGATTTATTCCCTTTGCGTTTCTGAATCTTCACAGTTGAAGTGTCCTAAATGCGACATTTTTAGTCAGAGTGTATTTTCATCTTAGACTTCAGAGGAGAAAAAAATTGTTGTTCCGCAGTACTGTTGAGACCGGGAGAATATGTATACAGAGTAGGTACATGTGAGTAAATAAACAAATAAGTAATATCAGCACTGTGATGTGAAATGAGGGAAAAAAATGGAATGGTTAATGAAACGGCGCCGTTTTCTGTGTCATAAATTTCCTGCTCCCATGGGTTACTGTGCAGTCTGAGCCATGTGCCGGCAGAGATAGCCAGGGAAGAAAGGGAAAAAAAGGGGGAAAAGAAAAAAATAAGAAAAGCCTGCCACATTACCAGCAGCCTTGTAGAGAATACCAAACGCACAGCCCAGCACACCTAATCAGGATGAGGAACGTGCCCGGCTGTGCCTCGTCCGTGCAAGCGAGCTGCCAAAGGACCGTGGCTGTGGGCTTGGGTGATGGAGGGCGGCTGCTGGAGCCGGAGTGGAGCCTGCCACTGAGTTACACCACCCCGAGGAGCTGTTTCATAAGGTCTTTGTGGCTCTAATCCGGATAAATTCTTCTCTTCCCCATGGCGTTGTATTTATTATCACGCACCGTAAGTTTTCAGCACGCTTGACGCGGGCTTGGATGGAGCTGCCCGCAGCATCGTCCTTGGCCGTGGGATCCCCGGGTGCTTCCTCTCTACGTGGCAGCTCTTCTCTCCATTTTGTATTACTTTCACTTTAAATGATTTACAATTTAGGTTGCAAGTGAATTTTCTGTCCTTGGTTCAGGATCAAATATTGAAATTTCTCAAGAGTCAAGCAAAAATCCTCAGGACTTGAGGCTTTGATATATAAATACATACTACTGGTAGTGCGCAAAATTAGGGCTGTTAAAAGAAAGGATTTAGATAAGAACATCTTTCATTTTTCTGAACTCTCTGATGAACGGCAATCAATTAAACCTGTCTGAATGAGGGGATTTGGGTGGGTTTTTTTTTTAGGAAGGCATGATTGACTGTTTATGCAATAATATTTAAATAGCTGGCAGCATTGCAGACTGCGGTGTTTTTATCTGTAGGCCCGTTGTATTGCGGAGAGCTACACCACGCGCTTCCCCTCGTTGCCCTGCCAGTGAACTTAGCCATCTATCTATGAAGGGAGCTGGTTCGTGTACTGCATTAACCTGGTTTTGGCCCTCGGCGGTGCCGATGCCGGTGCCTCCAGCAGCCGAGGGCTCTGCGCTGCACTGGCTGCCCTGCAGACGTTCAGATGCGTTTCGGGATCCGTTTTAGTGCGCTTTGCTTTAAGTTTGTACTATGATTCCCTTAAGAAACGTCAGTGGATTATATTTGTATACATACGTAGTTTATGGATTGATTTTTTTTTTTATGATCAATAAAAAAAGAAAGAGTACATGAAAGACCCTGAGCATTATAAATACCCTTCGAGCAGTTAACGGAGCGTCAGTTTGCTCCATTCCCTAACTGCTTCCCTGAACTACTTTATAAGGGCTCCTATCTCAGGCATTAAGGGTCTGCTCCCCGCGGGGTCCGACGGCGTTTTTAAGAAGTCAGTTGCTTCAGCTCATAAGAGCAAAACGTGGTAGTTGCCCACCGGCTTGGGTGGTCTCCCCTGTCCTCCTTCCCCTCTAGGCTCCACCAAAACCTTGAACGTATTTTGGGTTTATGGCAACTGCTGGCACCGTTGGCATTGTCGCAGCGCTTCTTCAGTAGGAAGGAAACCACACAGTGGTGTAAAGATCCATTTTGTTTTGTAATCATTTTTTTATGGTAATTTCTGTACGGAAAGTTCACAACTTTTTAGTTTTATAACTGCTGTACGCGCCGAAATCGTACCGTTGCCTCTCATTCTGGTTCGCTTCATTCTGCGCTTTCTGATATTGTTTATTGGTGCCTTCATCAAAATGAGTGCTTCTTATTGAACTCTTTTCAAGGCTTTCATTTTCCTTGGTCAAAGCACATTGATTTTCTTACATTAAAAATTAAGGAATGAGTCTCATTTTGCTCTCAGTTCTGTTTGGTTTTCAGCTCTGAGGTTGGCAGCGGAATTTTAGTGCGCTTGAGGTGCGCTTTGGACATTTCCTTTAGGTTAAATCTGTAACGTGAGTGAAAGAACGTGGCGGCTAATCCATGTCACCAGCAAAATTTGGTCTTGTTTTAATCAGAACAGCCTTTGCTGTTGGGAATAACCTCGGGTAAGCTACGTGCAGCCTGCCTTGCTCATGGGGATGTTGTGGCACAACAGTTCTGGTAGGAACATGGGAATTTATTTTAAATATATGCCTTGCTCCTCCCTTTCTTTGCATGATGCAGAGTTTGTGAAATGTACCCATTTCACTGCTAAGGGAAATTTTCCATGGGGAGGATCCTGATTCACAGCAGATGGGATTCATTGCACTCGGCATCAGAGACGGCCGAGGCAGGTATTGCTGCTGGTGATGCCCTCCTCAGCTCATCTGCAGGCAGGGAGAGCAAAAGCACCTCTGAAACTGTGTTGTACCAGCAAATCACCCAGCCCACGTGTCCGCCTGCCCTTTTGCACGGGCCTCTGTTGCTATCGTTTGCGGTTCCAGGAGTTACTGTAGTGGCAGCGGCGTCACGTTTCAAAACCCAGAGCTGTTGAAGGCACACGGGAACGCTCAGGGTTTGCAGCGCTGGGCTGCACGTGTGTTGCCTGAGTGTCCCGAGCTGATACAGGTAACGCTAACAAAAATGTCAGAAGGGCTCTGAAGTCTCTTGCTTTGGTTTCTAACGATCGTACCTGGGCATGAAGCAGGGATGGAGCGAGGCGGCTTTGATCTTCTTCAAATGCATCCGCTCCTGTTGTCTGCTTCAGACGAGACCCTGCGCTACGCCTGATCTGGTGGCATAATTCCTCTGGGACCCTTCCTTTTCCCATGACAGGGACAGTTACAGGAGACTGGAAATACTGTGTTAGCATAACAGGCCTGGATCACACTGATGGCGCTTCTAAGGGACTCATCGTAGGAGCCGCGTGAGTAACTGTTGCCGATGCGACACGGGGACGCGGCTGAGTAAAAGGGTTAAAACTTGCTCCGTGTGTCAACTCCTGCAACAGGTTTACTGTAAAAATTACAAGCTGGTCGTTGTGCGTAGTTAGTATGAGCATTTTCTTACTCATTTCTATTACTCACGTCTTCTTGTTGATCACTGGTTTTGTTTGTCCAGCTTATATGGCGTAGAGAGAGGAAAATCTGCGACAAGCCCAACCGTGCGAGGAGAGAGCAGAGCTCTGTTGTTTCTCTCCAGGCTCTTTCACCCCTTTCTTCTCTTTTTCACAGCAGGAAGGAATTTGGCCTCAAGGTTTTCATTTCATATGCATCGTCAATACCAAAGTGCACAAGCTGATCTAGACCTGAATTTATAATTTATCTTTTTTTTTTTTTTTCTAACTTTTCCCTAAAAATCTGATTGTCTCAGCAAGGGATAAACCTGCAGGCTCAGATGCTGTGAGCCGGTGCCGGCTCTCACTCCCAAAGTATTTTGTTTCAGTTGTCAGCTGGCACTCGAAGGGAAGTGTCAGCACCACCGCCGCGGTGGCTGGGAGCGGGTTGCGCGTGCGTGTTGCTGGCTCTCCTTATCCCACATCTGCACGCGGCGTAATATATTTATTTTCTGGCATCTGGACACCTCTGGGGCGGGGTCTGATGGCCCCGGGCTGGGCTGAAATAGGGTCCTCCCACGGGCAGAGCTGAGGGAGGCTGGGCTTAAGGGACATAAGGGCCAGCGAGTGTCTTTGGGCGCAGGACGCCGTGCTTGCTTGCTTGCTTTGGAGGAAGGTGCAAGAGTTACATTCAATAGGGGAGTAGATGGAAATCTGTACGGGTGTCACTGTATCGGCGTGGCTAGAGGTACATAGCCTGATGTGTAGAGAAAAGGTGCGGATTGTATTCTAGGCAAATATCTGCTGTGAGTTGATAATTTCTCTTGAAAAAGAAGAGTAATTCCTCCTATTTGCAGAGAAATGAGTGAGTAAGGCCCCGGCTGGAGGATCCCCTCTCCCCTCTTCTCCCATCCCCCAGGCTGGCACGGCCTTGCTCTGGTTTAATCCCTGACCTACATCCAGCACCCAGACTCCCACTTCTCCTCGTTTCTCTTGCCGTGAATATTCTTTTCAAGAGAAGTTGGCTGAAGGATTTCCTTAACGTGTTACGAGACAAACAGAGTAATCTTTCACACTGCTGATCTGGAACCAGGAGAAAAAACGTCTACAAATCTCCCTGCTGCTCATTCCTGTCACGTCCCTGCAGCTCAATTGTCTCTCCTCGTGTCTTGGCACACATCTTCACTTCTTCCTTGGCCTTGCATTTTGAATGCTACCTTCCTTATCTCTTTTTTTAATCCACATTCCCTTATCTTTTGTCCTCTATCCACAAACCATCATCCTTCCACGAGCCTTCCTACAACCGAGTGTGCCTCCCTGCATAGTTATTAGCCATCTAATTTTTCTGCTCAGTAACACCCAGAACCTTATTTAGTGGAGTCATTGTGTGAGCCTCATCTAGGCAGGAATTACTTTAATTAAATAGCTGTCTGCTGTTTGTTGTTTTGGCTTCAGGTTCCTTTTGTATTTAGGAAAATTCATGAGGAAAATGATTCTCAACTAGTCTAAAGATAAGCTCTGCTTCCTTTTATTTATTGGAGCATTTTTTAAAGAGCAAACGAGCTTTAAAAATACCCCAGAATAAAGCAAATAGAAGTGCCAGTTGGAAATTACATTTGACTGAACTACTCTTTAGAAAGTTTGTTTTAGACGGGGATTCTGAACTCGCCTATAAGGAGGTGGAGAAGCAAACCATCTTCACGCAGGTATTATTAGTAAGGTCACCTTTTTTCTTTTAATCAGCACACCAACTCTGTGACAGTAGGTGGTACTGTAGTCAAATACATTTCCCGGGTTGCTGGAGTGTGCAGAATCGTATCCCCGGTGTTGCACGTGAAGAGGTCTTGGTGGCTACGTCTTGCTCCCTTGAGCCCAAGGGTTGCAGGGCTTGCCTGGCATCACCCTCGCTCCGCCTTCCTGCTTCCCTTACACGTACATGGGGGAAGAGCTGAAGGAGGTTGGGTAGATGCAGGAAGTATGTTCCCTTCTTGTTCACGTAAACGGGTCTGTAAATATCTGGTTTTTTCAGCCCGCTTGAGATGCTGAAGGAGGAAAGTCTGAACAGCTGTTGGGATGGGCGATGTTCGGCGTTTTGTTTCACTCCATAGGCAGTGTTCCATTGGGCTCCAAATGAAAATGAAAAAAAAAACCCAACAAAGCAATGAAAAGGCAGCAAAAGTGCTGGAGGAAGATCGCTGCCAATATCTCAGCAGACTACTTGCTTTGGATGCTTCAGACCAAGGTTCAAATTCCTTCTCCTGCTAGGGAGGGGGTGAAGACACATCTCTCTCCTGCTGCGAGAATGGCCTAATTGCTAAGCTGAGGAGTAGGCAGTGGCTGAGATCTCGCCACCTCCTTTGATGGTGTTCCAGCTATATAAACTGTTAAATAGCAGTAAGAAGAAGTGTCTAACCTGGCAGGTTATCTATATGTCTAAAAATACTTCTGCTTTCCTCTTAGACACCTTTCCCACTCAGTTTTTAGCTGTTCCAGTATGAGCCCTCTGCTTTTTGACCTCTGAAAGGATACTTTCTTTGCCAGTCCATCTCAAAATTATTCCTTCTTATTAATTCTTTTCCTGAGGTGCTTGTTTAACTACACAGCTTTGGACACCCTTGCCAAAACTACCTTCTCCTTTGTTTGCCGGGGATGTACATTCCAGTCAGCATTTGCACTTGGCATTTAAATTCAAGCCCTGCCTACATTGAAGTTCACAAGATCTTTAAGGGCATTTAGAATTGACAGAAGAAAGTCTGTCTTTATCCTGTTTTCTGTAGTGTTTTCTCTAAAGGTAAGATCTTTATTCTGAAGATTTTTCCAGTACAGCTGCAACCAGAGGAGACAAAGTTATCAAGGTGTTGTTGGAGGCTACTAAAGAAGATGGATTTGGCAGGTCCTGGGAGTCTGTGTTGTGTAAGATGCTGAAAATCTTCTTTTTTTTTTTTTTTTACTCTCCGCTCTTCCTGGACAGACTTGTGTATTTGTGTCAGAAAAAAATTGTTGGGTCATCAGAGGCTTTGACTTGTTCATTTGGCTTTTTCCCTTCTTTTTTTTTTACTTCCTTGCTGAGGTATCTTTAATACCCTGTTAGGGTCTTTAGAAAGAGCTGTAACGGTCAAGTATATTTGGGTTTTTTTTAATCTCCCATGCTCTTTAATGGTCCTCTCCTCTTCTGAGAGCTTTGTGGGGCCTCCAGTCACTGCAGAGTAACGGAGATGCTCCCAAGCTGGTTTCAGCTGATGGGCAAAGACACCCACAGCCACAGGGACCCAGAGCTTGGCTAGAGGCTCTCCAGAAAGCAGGATCAGCGTTCCTTGGGCAGAGTCCTGTCAGGCTTGGCTGATAAGCCAGGCTTGAGCTGCTGGGTTGGTGTTGGTAGCGAGGGGAAGGTCCCGTGATGTTAGCAAAGGGGTTATTCCGCTGACTGACGTTGTCATGGCCAAATGAGGGTCTTACAGAGGGTCTGATAGTGGGTGGAATGAGACCCTTGCAAACAATTTTTGTGCAGACAGTATTGCTGGGCTTTTATGGGGCTCCAGTTATGAGGCATCATTAATCTCAGGAATAACTGCGCCGCAGTCCTTTGCCATACTATTTCTTAATTTATCTATTTTCTTTTTGTCCCAGCAATCTGTCTGTATCCCTCGAGCTGGTTCACCTTCTTCAATCCCCTGTGTAGGGAGGACTCTTCGGTTACATGCATCTTTTCTCCCTCTCTGCCTGGGAAAACACTGGACTGGCCTGGCTGACGTCCAGACCTTCAGCAAGACCGTCAAGTTCCGCTTTTGGGCTTTTCCTGGGGTTAGAAGAAGCCGTTTTTCTCCCTTACGTGTTCCCTCTCACTGAAGATTAGGGAGGACCAGGGAGTCTCTGTGCACGTTACCTTCCATTTTTTGACTCGCGTATGAACTAATCCAGGACCCTGCTGACAATGTATCTGGGTATCAAGTCTCCCTGCTAGAAGAGACTCTATTCTCTGGGAGAAAAGGGAGGATTTTTATCTCAATCGTGTGTTATAGGAAGCGCAAAAATAACATAGATATATGGAAAGGCTTTTGCTGGTAATACCTCTGGTAGCTTTTAAAAGCTGATGCCTTAGTGCCCTATTAGTGCCGTAAATAGGAGGTGAAAACCCTAAAGGCTGCAACCATCCTTACAAAACGATAAGCTATCTCAGCGTCATCCTATCTGCATTTCATAGCAGTGAGGGTTCTTGTCTCTCAGATCGCACCTTGCCTATCTTTCCAGCCAACGCGGCACTACTGGGGATGCTGCGCTGACTCAGGTGGGAGTTTCGTTCCCAATATGACGGTATTTGTCCTTGTTCGCCTTGAGCCTTTTTGCTACATCTTAAACAGGTATAGAGGGGCACTGCTGGGTAAATACTGCTTTCCTTGCCTCATTTCCAGTGCCGCTTTAAAGCAGAGGAGTAACGTAGTGTCCCAGAACTGTACAGTGGGGCTCTCCCAAGCCTCAGATTGAGTCTGATGTGATGAAAGCACTGAAACAGATCTAGTGTAGAACTTACAGGAAAAGTAAAATAGGCTGAGTGAAACCTTTGTGCGTCAGAAAGGGGTCAGTGGGTTGGTGCATGGGGATTATTTTTCTTTTTCTTTTTAAATGATCAGTCTGATCTCATCTGCCGTTATTGCTTTACAGGCAAAGAAAAGTTAATTTAAGTCCCAATTCTACATAAGGGTGCGTTGTGTTAATAGGTAAAGAAATTTGGCAGCAAATAAACCCCCTTGCAATCCAGCTGGCCCTCAGATGTCAGAGGGGCTGGGGGCGGCTGGGCTCAGATTCCGTTAGTCCGTGAGGGATGCACTAACAGGACGATCACTATTAGCCCAGTCGTGCCCATTAGCTCTTCACGGCCAGATTCACTAACAGTGCGGTTTATTGAAGCAACAGAAACACAGGTTCTTATTGGATTGCCGGTGATAAATGCACTGTCTGCAAAGCACGTGCAAGTATAAAGTGCTAAAACACAAAATTCCAAGCTTGTTCTCTAAATTTCCTGGGGAATCACTTGATATAAGCAAGCGTTCGAGTCTTACCCAACAGGTGTCCCTATGGGGGAAAGAGAGGTTCAGCCATCGAGTGATCCCAGCAGTCTGTGACAGTATCTTCCCCAACATCCCTCTCTCTTGGGGTCATTTTATACTATTTTATGTTTAGGTGGAGCTTTAGTGACTCTAGTCATACATACCTTCATTATTGATTGGTGTAGAAATTCCTCGCTTTAATTTAAAGGTATAGACTGAGAGAAATTCAGAGCGCCGGCTCAGTGCGGCATGGTCGTACCTTGGAGGCAGGTAGCTTTGGGATGGAGGTGTGTGTTTTAGTATTATAATGAGGTTATAATGAGCAAAGTTCACCCACAGGGCATGATGTTACTGCGCTGGTCCAGGCACGGTTCCATGGTTCCATCGAGCCCCAGGGTCTGCAGTGATTTATGGACGAGTTTGGCCATGCAGCCTTCACCTCACTCCCTCCTCCATTCATCTCCCTTAGATTAGCATGCCGAGCTCCCCCAGTGTTCCCAACACCTAAGAGTGCAGGTGGTGTTGCTTAGGGGACAGTCACTGAACCAATTTCCAGCATGCCAACCATATTCTGCTCTGGAAGTTAAATTTTGTGAAATGTAGATATAACTTTAGCCTCAATAATTTCAACCTCAATAATCTCACCCCCAGGGTGGTAGGCATAGGACCCTCTCAAGCATCCTTTCATGACATATTTCAAGGTCTGGGGTGCAGAACTCCCCAGCAGGACCCGTGGGGTAGCTGAGGGAAGCTTTTGTGACTTCTTGAAACACAGGAGAAAAGGAAATGGGGAGGTAATGACTTCCTTCTAACCCCCCTTTACTCCTCTATCCCCCTGCCCCACTTGAGACATTTTCTCCTGCTTCTTTTGTTTCCCCCGCCTTTTCCCAGCAAGGTGATGGCTGCGCTCAGACCTCAGCAGAGCATGGCTGCAAAATCAGGAGACACGCGTTTCCAAGCTGCTGAGTAAATCTTACACTTCATATTCAAAATTCTACATTCCTCAATTGCTCATTTCTCTAAAAGACAAATGGCATCTCTAGATAATCCACTTCCTCTGTAGTGTATTTTATTTCCTGATAAATATATGAGTGAGGAGCTGCTGCCTCTTTTCTGTCCTCAGTGGTACTTGAATTGCTACGGGAAGCTGCTGGCACTAATTTATCCTGTGAGGCCTGCTTTGCCCATTTGAGGAGAACTGCTAATTGTTATCCCTCTATGCAGACTCTTTGTAGGAGATGTCTCCACTTTAATCAGTTCCATTGCATCTTTGATGATCATGGCAATCACTGCAAGATACATCTACAAAGTGCTGCGAGTGCAGTAAACTGGTCCTGACTCACTTGGCTGCACAGTGGATCATAAAGGTGCTTTTCAGCTGCAACCTCATTGTATCTTCTAGCTCCAAGTCCACAGAGCAACGGACAATCTCTGTGATTGTTTCTGTTTTGTTTTTTTTTTCTTGGAAGAACATCATCTAATTAGAATGGGGATATTACACAGACAGTGATTCCTTCTGAGTTTGGATTACAAATCTCATTTCACTCCTCATGCCAAAGCTTCTTCCCCCCCAGTATTTATCCTCAGTGAGTCTCAGACCCTCGGCTGCTCCATACCCTTTTTGATCTTTCCCAAGACCATTCAGTTTCTTGAATGAATTTTTAGTCTTTTTCTCAGCCTTTAAATCTGAATCAGTGGTCTCCAAACATAACCTGCTGTACCAGCAAGCTGTAGCCAATAGAGCCTCGATTGGCTACTGCAGCAGAAGTGGTTGGATGGTTGCACAATGGATTTTTAAGCTCAGAAAGGTTCAAATACATTCAAAGCATAGCAAGTAACGAAGTCCAGTTGGTGGCCGGTCATGAGGGGGGCTCCCCAGGGCTCAGTGTTGGGGCCAGTCTTGTTTAATATCATCTTTATCAACAATCTGGATGAAGGGATCGAGGACACCCTCAGTGAGTTTGCAGACGACACAAAATTGGGTGGGAGTGTTGATCTGCTGGAGGGCAGGAAGGGACCTGGCAGAGGGGCCTGGACAGGCTGCATCGGTGGGCCGAGGCCAGCTGTATGAGGTTTAACAAGGCCAAGTGCCGGGTCCTGCCCTTGGGTCACACCAACCCCAGGCAGCGCCCCAGGCCTGGGGCAGAGGGGCTGGGAAGTGCCTGGCGGAGAAGGCCCTGGGGGTGCTGGCTGACAGCCGGCTGGGCATGAGCCAGCAGTGCCCGGGTGGCCAAGGAGGCCACCAGCCCCCGGGCTTGTGTCAGCACTGGTGTGGCCAGCAGGGGCCGGGCAGGGATGGGGCCCCTGTGCTGGGCCCTGGGGAGGCCCCACCTCGAGTGCTAGGCTCAGGTTTGGGCCCCTCGGGACAAGAAGGGCCTGGAGGGGCTGGAGCGTGTCCAGAGAAGGGCAGCGGGGCTGGGGCAGGGTCTGGAGCACAAGTGTGCTGGGGGGCGGCTGAGGGGGCTGGGGGGGTTTAGCCTGGAGAAGGGGGGGCTGAGGGGAGCCCTTCTCGCTCTCTGCAGCTGCCTGAGAGGGGCTGGAGTGAGGGGGGGGCTGGTCTCTGCTCCCAAGTCACCAGGGACAGGACGAGAGGGAACGGCCTCGAGCTGCGTCAGGGGAGGTTTAGGTTGGAGCTGAGGGGAAATGTCTTCCCTGCCAGAGCGGTCAGGCCCTGGCACAGGCTGCCCAGAGAGGTGGGGGCGTCACCGTCCCTGGGGGGGTTCAAAGGACGTGCAGCCGTGGCCCTTGGGGCCATGGTTTAGGAGGCCTGGGGGTGTTGGGTTGGGGGTTGGCCTTGATGATCCTAGAGGTCTTTTCCAACCTTGATAGTTCTATGCTTCTGTGATTCTATAAATAATAGCTTGGGCTGTTGAGATGGCTGAAAATGCACAGCTAGTCTTGCTTGAGGGGAATTGCTGGTTGTGTGCATTTGCTTCCTTTAAATTCCTGTTTCCCAGATCCTGTCATTCATAGCTCGTTGCTTGCAGTGAGGGCGATAGCGGTATGACAGGGACAGCTCCTGTCCAAAGCAGAACTGCACCGGAGGGAAAGGAGAGTGCGTTACACCAGGAGGGTTGTACCCCGCTGTGGTGGTTTGTGTCGATGCAGAGATCGGCGCGTGAGGCCAGCTCGTGGTGCCACGGTCAGGGTAGCTTTGAACCAGCTAGTCCTGGTATAGCTAAATCCCAGAACGCAGCCTGCCGAGCTTGTCCCGTCGCTGCGGCTGGGGCTGTGCCACCAGCTGAATTGGGCAAAGCTACTCCTGTGGCTGCTGCGCCGCTACCCAGTGCCCCGAGTCGTCTTTGAGAGGTCTCGTTTAGAAACGGCAGCCATCCAAAAGCTGTGCCTGCTCCTGCTTTTCCTGCCCGGCTGGGGCACTCCGATTAAGCCTGGTGGGAGTCCACATATCTGAGGGAGATGAGCCAGGTTTAAGTCCTGCCTTGATGCCACCCCATGTAAGTAGCATGGCTGGGGAGGGGCTGGGTGCCGCAGGAGGGCTTTGGAATAAAGCGGGTCCTCTCGGTGCCGAACATCTGATTTGATCGTTGTGGCATTTAGCAGTTGTTGTAGCACTTTGTGTTATCCTTTTCTAGCCTTTTTAAAAAAATATTTATGAATCTTTAAATTCTTGACACTGAGACGGTGTTCTGGAGCGCCTATGACATCAGTACCCTATTTAAATGCCCAGAAAGCGTTTTAATATAAAATGTGAGCATGCAAAGGAGAAAGAAGAGCCTTGGGATCTCCTAACTGGGCACATTTGCTCTCCATCTGATCCGTTTTTCCAGAAAGAAGCGTATATCTGAATATCTCAAGTCATTTGATGAATCTTTTACTTGGCAAAACGTGCGAAAGTGGCAGAGACTTTGGTTCCCAAACTGTCGTGGTGTGGTCCTTCGAAGCTTTGCAGCAGAAAATAACACCCTCAGCCCTTGACATCCCCAAAACCTGAGTGCATTTCAGCAGAACGGTGGAAATGTCAGATCTGCCTTTGTTGATTTCCCCCCTTCCCTGTTTTATCTGCTGCTCACTTTTGCTGCCCTGTTTACCACTTTTATCTTTCTCTCCCTGACAGGATGCTTTTTCTACAGCTGTCCAGGCTTTGAAAGCATGGCATCTCCCGGTAGCTGATCCTTGTACCTCTCAAAATTTCCATTGACCACCGCTTATCTCCAACGCCTTGCATGCTTGCTCTTAACGTTGCGTTAGTAATGCATTCGCTGCCCAGATCCAGGCTGGGGGTGCCCGTGGGGTGCTAGAAGGCAGTGCACCCTAGGGACTCTGACTCCTTTCTGTACGTGCACATCTTCTATCCAGCCAGAGACTCTGGGTGCTTGGTGCAACTTACTAGTCTAATGCACGTGTTTTCCCTTGAGGTTGAAATCCTAACAGAATAAAACCAAAAAGCTTTTTTTTCCTTTTATCAATTAAACTTTTGTCTATTTTCTGTTATCTAAGTACCCTATAGTGGCGTCTATAAAACTGCTTCTTATTTTTGGGTATATGGCAGGATTTGGCTGAGGCAAAAGTAGTGGGCTGCAGAGGTGGTGGTGTTGCTTGTCATCTGTTGGGAGGCCAGAATAAATTGTGCCTTTGGTGGAGCACATACAGTGTGACATTGAGGTTTAACAAGGCCAAGGGCCGGGTCCTGCCTTTGGGTCACACCAACCCCAGGCAACACCCCAGGCCTGGGGCAGAGGGGCTGGGAAGTGCCCGGTGGAGAAGGCCCTGGGGGTGCTGGCTGACAGCCGGCTGGGCATGAGCCAGCAGTGCCCGGGTGGCCAAGGAGGCCACCAGCCCCCGGGCTTGTGTCAGCACTGGTGTGGCCAGCAGGAGCCGGGCAGGGATGGGGCCCCTGTGCTGGGCCCTGGGGAGGCCCCACCTCGAATGCTGGGCTCAGGTTTGGGCCCCTCGGGACAAGAAGGGCCTGGAGGGGCTGGAGCGTGTCCAGAGAAGGGCAGCGGGGCTGGGGCAGGGTCTGGAGCACAAGTGTGCTGGGGGGCGGCTGGGGGAGCTGGGGGGGTTTAGCCTGGAGAAGAGGGGGCTGAGGGGAGCCCTTCTCGCTCTCTGCAGCTGCCTGAGAGGGGCTGGAGTGAGGGGGGGCTGGTCTCTGCTCCCAAGTCACCAGGGACAGGACGAGAAGGAACGGCCTCAAGCTGCGTCAGGGGAGGTTTAGGTTGGAGATGAGGGGAAATGTCTTCCCTGCCAGAGCGGTCAGGCCCTGGCACAGGCTGCCCAGAGAGGTGGGGGAGTCACCGTCCCTGGGGGGGTTCAAAGGACGTGCAGACATGGCCCTTGGGGCCATGGTTTAGGAGGCCTGGGGGTGTTGGGTTGGGGGTTGGCCTTGATGATCCTAGAGGTCTTTTCCAACCTTAATCATTCTGTGATTCTGTGATTCAATAGAATTAGGAACTTGAGGGGTTCTTCACTTCTCTATAAAGTCTTCTCATGTCATTTTTGTTCTAATGGTGTTTAATTCTCCATATTAAAAAAAAAAAAAAAGGAAAAAAAATACGTAAAATGCCTTATCTCTTCAAGACCCAGACAGCAGCACATCCAGAACACTCTTATTTGAAAGCTTGTGAGGCTTCAAATCTTTCAGTTCTTCCTGGCTCATAGGTTCATAGAACGACTTACCAGTTTTGATAGTGTGGAGGTTATTAATCTAAGCACGCCGAGAGGTGATGGGCAGACCCACAGATCATATGTGTCTGCGTGAGTGCAAATCTCTACAACTGCTCTTTATTATTAATAGTGACTGGCCAGTGTTGAACTTTTTCCTCCAAACTTTTCCAGGCTTTGCAGAGATGCTGTGTTGTCCGTTCCCTCCCGCCCCCTGTCAGCTTTGGCTCTGCAACTCTTACTAGTTTTCCCGCTGTTTGGTATAAAGCAGCAGCTCATCCCACCCACTCCTTGGTGGGCTCAGAAGGACTCTCTGACTTTTTCCGGCACTTGCTGTTGTCATCTTAGTGTCAGGCAGTAATGTTGATGCTTTTAAAGTCGTTTCTGTAATCTGCCAACCTGCTTACCCTTCCCACTTAGAAAATTGCTGCTCCAAAAATCATCTCTGCCATCCGACCGATTGCTTTTCCGTTCCGGATCCTTGAGAAACTCCCTCTCCAGACTGTGTCTATCCACGCCCGCCTGTGTCTTAAGTAGGATAAACCATCGCTGCTCCGCAAGGCTGTACTCTGCAAAGAGAGTACTCCCAGCGGTGAAAAGATTTGCTTCTCTGCTGTTTTTTTTTTTAACAGGTGGCAAAGAAGATAAAACCACTGAAATCTCTGTTCTCCCCCTATCCCTGGCTCCCGCAGCCCCCGTTGGGTAGGGTCACGCAAGAGGCCGGCGCAGCTTTATGGCGTGGCAGCACCGAGGTGCCTGCAAAGCTCTTAGTTGCGATTCTGCAGCTGAGTGAGTCGTTCCCCATCCTACACCTGTAGCGGTGTGGAGAATTTCCCATTCATCACCGTAATGACAGCAATCCTCTTTGCCGGCTGCCTCCTCTTGGGCCATGCTTGCTTTCTAGCTGTTGCTGAGATTGATACTTGCCGTTCCCTGTGATCCAGATTATTTGGGTTACTGTAGACACATTATCTAAAATGAGTGTTACTGTCTCTGTGCGAGACAGAAGAGCTACTCCATTTCCCCACCTCTGATTACCATCCTGGCCCCAGCCCACCCTTTCTCTTGTGGCTTTCAATACGCTATTCGCATCGCCACCTGAGGAGCTCTGTCAAAAGGAGATACAAGGATAATAAAAATCAGAGGCTTGCCTTTTTCTTTGCCAAGCTAAACCCATCCTTTGTTGGGGTAGGAATTTGAACTGTTCCTGAGAATCAAACAGGTTCATAGAATAATAAAGAGTCGAGGTAGAGAGGGTGTTCTGGTCATCTAATCTACTCCTCCCTACCTTTCAGCGCACATTTTTTTCCCCATTGTGTGTTTTTTCAGGTGCCTCTGTGGTGTGATATCCAATTCAGCTTCAGCTGTCCCAGGCAATAATATTCTTCCTCTTCTTGCCTCGTTACGTAGCCCAGCAAGACTCAACTTCCTTCAGTGAAACATGACCATTTATGTCTGACAAGAAATCATTTCTTTTAGGTAGAAGATGTAGCGCACGGCATAGATGATTAAAGCGTGCTGCTTTTTCCATCAGGATTACCTTGTTAAAGGAAACTAATCCAGGGCTCTTGTATTCCTTACACTTGCTGCTTTTCTTTCTTTGCCTCCTGTTCCATTGTGCTGGCGGTGCAGTCAAATGAGATGCAATCACACCTTTGCTTCATGCAAAATGAATGCAGCCATCCCGAAACGCCCATCCTCCATTTCAGCTCCTGGCTTTAATCAGCAGAAGCCTAGAGAATTCCGTCTGCGGCTGGAGCAGATGCAGATGTTGGTTTGGGTTGCGCAGAGGGCTGTAAAGAGATCCTTCTGCACCTCTGAAGCACAACTTTATTAATTTTGAGCCTTATTGCACCCCTGCTTTGCTCACCGGATCTCTTTGCATGGGAGCAGTCTGCAATATCCAGTAATCCAATGCATAAACCCCTTGAAACAAACATTTTTGACCATAAAACAAAGAAATGAGATCATTGCAGAAATCATAACCCTTGCTCAAACAAGAGTTTGAGCATGAAGTGAAGGCTAAGAGATCATTTCATGTCAGTAATTAATCGGATGTGTGGCCTTGGGTAGAGTATCTGAAACCAAAGGTTATGCTTCCTGACAGCGCTCAGGCCATGTAGGAGCTGGTCGCTAACAGGGCTTGTGCTCCGAACTGAATTAGGGATAGTGCTTTTGGCATCCCACTCTCAGCCTATATTTTCCTGCTTTCCCGCCTCAAGTCCTTAAACCCTTAAGAAGCAGAAGCCTAAAACACCAGACGTGATGAATTAGCGATGAATTAATCGCTATAGTGTAGATAGTGTGAACCCGTGGGATGAGCGGAGAGGCTCTTGGAGGGGGGCGAGCCCGAAGCGATGGTGAGACTCGCGGGCGGTTAATGGGCCGCGGGAAGCAGCCCCGTCAGTGGGGCCGTTCGCTTGCGCTCGGGCTTTGAGTCACAGGGCTGACATTTAACGGCGTGGTCCATCTGTCAGCTGCCTCTCTCTGCGGAGAAAGGGACTTGTTATGTTGGTTTTGCTTTGGGTTCCCCCCCCCCTTAAAAAATTGGGGGGTTTCTGACCTGCAACATTTAGCGGTGTGCTTTTGATTTTATTTTTATGTTACTGAGATTTCTGAGCTTTAAGCACTGTTGCTTTATGGACAATTCAGGCCCTTCTACGGCTGACAAGTCCTGATAGATTTATGGCAGTCATAACACAGAACGAATTTGCTGATACCTGTGTTTATAGTAGCACCGCTGCTCTAAGAGTATATTTGAGTTGCACGGAACAGTGGTAATACATGAAGCAGATCTATGCGTGATACTGTCATAAGGAGACCATGGAAGCGTGGCAAGATTTATTATGGGACTTGCATTGAAAATCCCAAAGCTGAACTCACCAAGAATATTACCGGGCATATGACATTTAGGTAGGACGTCTTTTTTGTGCATATGGATGAGCGCTGCAGTGATCTGTGAGCGCCGTGACGGCTCGGGGAGGGGGGACATGTGGATGCCCTCGGTGCTTTGGCATCCTCCGGGGCTGGCAGAGGATGCTCTGGGTGCGGTTAGCTTTGGTTTTATGAATTTAGTTTTTCTTGCAGCTCCAAAAAGAGTTCATATGAATTATTCTGAAAGAAGTGGGCCCTTCATTCTACATGTGAAGCCCAGAGAGCACCTTCAAAGTATTTTAAAATAGATATTTGTTGATAGAAACCACCAAGAGGTACTTACAGGAAGAAATTACTGCCTAATTTGCTGTTCATTTATACACAGCAGCTCGGGAGTCCGTTAACCGTGTTTAGCTTTGCTTTGAGCGTTGGCTTAAGAAACAGCCTGACCCTGCTGATTTGTTCCTTGGGGGTTTCCCAGCGAATCGGGGAGTGGCAGTGCCTCGTCCCGGGAGTTTTGAAGCGAGGGCTGCGACCACAGGATGATGTTTTGTCCATTCTTGGAAAGCCATTTCTTGGAAAGATCAGAGGTTCTTACCGAAACGTTGCAGCGTCGGAAGGTTTGGTGGGGGAGCCCTGTGGGAATGCGTCGGACCCCTTTGGGACGCGGAGAGCGACTGTTGATCGCCCGTACGGAGCCTGTTGTTGTACGGGCCTTCACCAAGTTGTGTCTTTCCTTCCTGGCTGAACTGAACTGCTGTTCCCCACTCCTTTTTCTTATTTTTTTGGTTGTTTTTTTTTTTTGTTGCTGAAAACAGTTAAATCTTCACTATATCAGACCTGCTTGTGCCTCACCAATAGCAGGAGACCTCCCAGACCAGTTATCCCCACGTCCATCTTATTTTTCCTCAACAGACACATCTGATGTTTTCTGCTCACAGCGTCTGTTTTGCATCTGCTCTTTACTGACATAATCAATGAAGTTAAGTTTCTTTCTAAGAGGGTATTTTTGTCTTGGTTTTGTTCTTCTACTTCCGTGACCTTAAAAACATAAAAAGAAGCCTGCCTGAGTTTTCAACCTTTGAGGCTTATACATGTTTAATAAGGAACAAAAGTTCAGGATGTGTCAGGCCTGCGAAGAAAAAATGCATTTATTTTTTGACACAACAAGATTAGGAGGTGGTTCATAAATCCCAGCCCGCCCTCTCTTTCCTCTCCCTCTAATGAGTTCAGCAGGCGGTGATGATACGGAGGCCTTTATCAGGATGCTGCTGGTGAAGGAGGGCTTCCAAATTCTGCCTGTGGATGAGATGGGCGTCGTAAACCACAGCCATCCATCGCGACGACGTGGTTTGTGCCGGATAAAAGGCCCGTTGGGCAGCGTCGATGAAAGGTGCGTTATTAGAGCTCAGCGCTCCCGCGTCCTTTGGTTGGGACGAGGGGAAGAGGGAACATGGTCATGGCACGAGACATTTATTCGTGCCATTGCCCTTTCGGAAGGCTAAGCCGAACGCAGAGATGGACGCGTTGGATGCAGTGGTAATAGCCTTTGCCGTAAAAGAGCCTTTACCCTGATTTTAGCCTATTATTGCTTTCAGCATTCATTAAATGGCAAATGCTACAACTAAGTAGTGTTATATTAAAATAAAAGTTCATGGTCTGTTTGCTATTAATGATACATAAGCCAGTATTTAGAGAAACCCTCTGGGCACAGCGCGTGCTTCCCCATATCCCTGCAACGTGGCACGGCGTAAGCCGCCCCGGCGAGTCGTTCCTTTTACGCCCGAGGATCTCTGCACGTGAGAATTAAACGGCCTCAGTCCCCTGTTCACCAGGCTGAACTCTGATCTGTCGTAACAAAAAATCCCAAGTTTCCTTAATGCAATTCAGTGGCATTACTCCAGATTTCCGCTGCCGTCTGAACCTGCCCTATTCACTTAGGTAAATGTTTTGTCTGCATTAAGGGGCTGTGGGATTACTGTTGGCTTCCAGTGCAAAATGGGTCTTTCTGAAAGATATGAAACATTATCCAGCTCCTAAAGTTGCTTTAATGAGGGCATTTATTAACTCTCTCGTCGAGGATTGGCAACAGCAGTTTCCCTGCTCGGTTAATCTGCCACCTCCGCTGCTGCCCCAACCCGCCACGCTGCTCTGCAAACAAAAAAAAGCCACGAGGAGCCCAAGTTAAAAGTCAAAGGAAGAGAGGAGGCTCTCCAAAATCCGGGATTGGAGTAAGGAGCACTTGACTTTCATCGAGAAAACATTGATGAATTGTTGCTAAACAGTGCCGACAGCGTTTCTTCACTTCAGATTACTGAGTGATGAGATAAAAGAACTAAATGAAAGATCCAGCTTTTCTCAAAGCCGCCTAATCTTATGTTTTATGCATCCTTCTTTACGTTTGATATTGTGTTGAATTATGTTTGTTAACCCTCTGAGAGAAAGGTTAAAAGAAAAATTATTTTTTCCTCTAAAATAATAGGTAACATTAAATTATTTTTTCCTGTGATTTATGTGTTCCTCAACCTGGGTTCATATATTTATGTGGCATCTTGTATATCTATCAAAGAATCCTCCATGCTTTTGAATTTGAACTCCTGACTGGTCTTTACGATGGTACTAAAAATATTTGATGGCTGTCTTTGAGCTGTGGGCGAGACTGAAAGACAAACTGCAATCAGCCAAAAGCAATATGCATTTTATCCACCGCACACAAACACCCCCTCAACTGCCCAGGACTTTGAGCTTCTATGCAAAGGCCCTTGGACATTGGGTAACACAACAAGACGTGCCTCCGGGAGCCCAGCACCCCGCCACGTTACTGCGCATCGAAGTCAGCACATTGTGAGAGTGCGAGTCCTTACTTTGTACTAACACAGGCAGTTATTTACATTAACTTCTGCTGAGTCCGGTAAAAAAAAATATCAGGTTTTAGCACTGGAAATGTGCGTTTCCAGCACAGTGCCAATTTTGTCTAACAAACCTGTACCCGGAGCTGCAAGTCAAGCGGAGAGGCACCTGTGGAGCTTGCCGGTGCTCCGCAAAGCACCGAAACCTGCCGAAACTGGCCAAGAGCATCCCGTCGTGGCATAAAAGGGAAATCCTGAACTCCTGAATTTCTGTTGAGCCGTCAGGTGTCGAGTGAGGTATCTGGGAGTGCCAAGCTCCAGGGCCACCATGGAAATGAAAGCCCTCTGGGTCAGGCCACGGGGCTGGGGACCAGCTGGCCCTTGGGGTTTCAGCCTTCCCAAAGCATGGTGGGGTCAGCGGCGGGGAAGGGGTTAGTGTGGGTAGAGAGGGATGCTAGAGCGATGCCCTACTATTTGCAGGATAGGGTCAAAGGAAGGTATGTGAACATCAGAGCCCCTAATAGGAGTAACTTGGTCAAATTGGGCCAGGAAAATCAACCCGAGAGAGAAGGAGGGGGCTGGAAGCGTGCTGCCCTGATTTTCTTTCCTACCCTCGAAAGGGCTGACTCATAAACAAGTGGGTTAGACCCAGCGGGTACTGACGGTGCTGCCACAGGCACAAATCCGAGGCATTTGTCTCCCTCGTAGTTCAACAAGGAGCGAGCCTGGCCCGATCACGTCTCCCAGGGGGAACGGAGGGTTATATTGCACGTAAGGCCCAAAGAGGCATTTGAATTCAGCTGATTGATTTTTGGTTTCATGCCCTGGGAAAACCTTCATCCAGCTGCTGTCCCCAGCCTGGCGTGAGCGGGGCTTCGCTGCTCCCCACCGCCTCTGGGCTTGGCCAGTGTCTGTGCCGGGTGGTGATGAGGACCTTTATCGACCCTTTGGTATCCCTTTAAGGCCAGCTGCCTAAGACAAAATTAGGATAACGCCTTTTGACTTCAGCAAGCATTTTTCCCCTTAGCAGTTCTGTGAGCGAACAGTCGAACGCCGCCGCTAACGTGCACTGACAAGGTGAAATAACTGGTTGGAATATGTGGAGACAGTGCCCAAGGTTGGGCTGAGAACCATTAATGGAGTGAGAGCTGAGTAACTGCTTCAGAAGCACCTGGATGGCAAGAAAATACAGAATTGCAAATTCCTTCTTTACTCACGTTAAGTAATGCCTGAACTTCGAAATGAAGTGATTCAGCCCAAGCTAAGTAATATAGTCTGGTCAGTAGTAAAATAATGATTTAGTTGTAGCTTTGGTAGAAATGGATGCAAATGTTTTGGTACAAACATCATTCCCCGAATGAATCCTGGGATGTTGAATAAATGTGCAGTCTCTGCTAGGTTGCGGCTCACTAGGTGAAGCTGACAGCAGTCGAGTAACGTGCGGAGAACGTACACCAGTGCATGGAAACAAATGACCTAAATTAGCATTAGCACAGAAATCTCAGAGCAACTTCTTTAAACAACCTTCAAGGGAACCACCAGCTTCAGCAACTGAGATTATTTGTTGCTCAGATCAGGGTAATGTCAAACAATTTTAGAAATCGTTCTTGATCCTTGAGAAGGCCCTGGGGGTGCTGGGGGGCAGCGAGGTGACCCTGAGCCAGCACCGGGCCCTTGGGGCCAAGGGGGCCAGCGGTGCCCTGGGGGGCATGGAAAGGAGCGTGGCCAGCAGGGCGAGGGAGGTTCTCCTCCCCCTCTGCTCTGCCCCACTGAGGCCACACCTGCAGGGCTGCGGCCAGGTCTGGGCCCCCCAGTCCAAGAAGGGCAGGGAACTGCTGGAGCAAGGCCAGCGCAGAGCTGCCAAGGGGATCAGGGGCTGGAGCATCTCCCTGGTGAGGAAAGGCTGAGAGACCTGGGCTTGTTCAGCCTGGAGAAGAGAAGCCTGAGGGGGATCTCATCGGTGCCTATAAATATCTGAAGGGCGGGTGTCAGGGGGATGGGGCCGGGCTCTTTTCAGTGGTGCCCAACGCCAGGCCAAGGGGCCACGGGCACAAGCTGGAACACGGGAAGTTCCCCCTGAATGTGAGGAGAAACCCCTTTGCTGTGGGGGTGCCAGAGCAGGGGCACAGGCTGCCCAGAGAGGCTGTGGGGTCCCTTCCCTGGAGACATTCACCCCCCGCCTGGACGCGGCCCTGTGCCCCTGCTCTGGGGGTGCCTGCTCCAGCAGGGGTGGGACGGGGTGAGCTCCAGAGGGCCCTTCCAACCCCCACCAGTCTGGGATTCTGGGATTCTGTGAAAACCAGGATTCCCCAATGGTAATTTTACATTCTCAGCATTTAAGGGCACACAAGGGAGATGTAGAAAAGCATCCCGGAGGCCTCCCTGGCTCCTGATTCATCGGCGTTAATGAACTTCAGTTAAAGTCAACAAGACTTTTGAAGGAGTAAGAGTTCAGCAGTGGCTGCGGAGGCTCCTACCAAGGAAAGGCTCATGGAAGGTTGGGTTTATTTTAATGTTTCTTCTCCCTGTTATGTACATTTTGTTTAGAAGTTTAGAAGAAAGTGATAAACAGCTCTCATGCTTTGAGGCTGTCGTGATGAGATTTGTTAAAAGAAATTCATTTTTGCTTTTATGGAGAGATAAGACTCTCTCCATTGGATTAAAAACCTGTGTTTTGGATGAGGTGGAGTCCTTGTTATTGCCCTTTTAAAGAATAAAACCAAAGAAAATATTGACAAGGATGCAAGGCAAGAAAAGTATAGCCTGCCTTGAGTATTACAATATCATTTATAGCCTTCTCTTCCTATTACGGCATGGTTTAAACATACGGCTTTTTGCAGCTCAACCATAAATATCTTTCTTGTGCTTCTGATTGCATTTTTGATGGAATAACACACGTGCCACATGTCTGCTCTTGAGGTGAAGCTGTTTGTGATGGATCTACTCGCTTTCTCTGCTGCAATCAGTATTTTCTTTGCATATGTTTATAATTCATCTTAGTTAAAAAGACACCATTGTGGCTGACGGAAATAAAACCTAACAGGCCTTAAAAACCACAATAAATATGAATTCATTCCTTCAATTGTTCCCCTGGGGCCTGACACTTCAAAGCGGTGAGAAACTTGTATTCATACTGAAATCAATGAGACTCCATGAGCCACCCCTTCGACATGTTCTAATCTATGAAAATACTCCCCTTTTTTCAGTTAAATTAAAAAAAAGATGCTGATAGGGACCCAAGAGGGAAAAGGTGGAGCGAGGAAAGTAGTTATAAATGCGTTTCAAATGTTCTTTCTATGAAGAAACCCTCAGGTTGATGAGTTTAATGAATTGCAGTTTGATGGGAGCTGGGATCATATTCAGGGGAGGTATTTCTAGAAGCTTGCCCTGTATTTCTCGTGGTGTTGATGATCAGAGGCAGGGTGGGGGCTGGACGGAGCCGTGGTCTGCACCGGCGCTGCTGTCCTTCGAGAGCGTGGTCGCTGTGGGTTATCGGAGACGTTACGGAGAGGTGACAACTCAAAAGGACAAGACAAGTGAATAGACTTAGGGGAAAAAACCCATCAATAAACTACTAACAAGTGTTTTAACTTTACGATAACATCTTATCTTTCCTACATGCTTTAAAGATATATCGATGGATATTGTCAGTTCATTACCAGTCTTTGCCATTATCTGCCACCTTGTTTCATGCAAGTGCTGCCAAGAAGGTGAATGGGGATGAATTAGAGCTGAGGACAAGGAGGCCTCCTGGTGAAGGAGTGCTGGGGGGCAGCGAGGTGACCCTGAGCCAGCCCCGGGCCCTTGGGGCCAAGGGGGCCAGCGGTGTCCTGGGGGGCATGGAAAGGAGCGTGGCCAGCAGGGCGAGGGAGGTTCTCCTCCCCCTCTGCTCTGCCCCAGTGAGGCCACACCTGCAGGGCTGCGGCCAGGTCTGGGCCCCCCAGTCCAAGAAGGGCAGGGAACTGCTGGAGCAAGGCCAGCGCAGAGCTGCCAAGGGGATCAGGGGCTGGAGCATCTCCCTGGTGAGGAAAGGCTGAGAGACCTGGGCTTGTTCAGCCTGGAGAAGAGAAGCCTGAGGGGGGATCTCATCGGTGCCTATAAATATCTGAAGGGCGGGTGTCAGGGGGATGGGGCCGGGCTCTTTTCAGTGGTGCCCAACGCCAGGCCAAGGGGCCACGGGCACAAGCTGGAACACGGGAAGTTCCACCTGAATGTGAGGAGAAACCCCTTTGCTGTGGGGTGCCAGAGCAGGGGCACGGGCTGCCCAGAGAGGCTGTGGGGTCCCTTCCCTGGAGACATTCACCCCCCGCCTGGACGCGGCCCTGTGCCCCTGCTCTGGGGGTGCCTGCTCCAGCAGGGGTGGGACGGGGTGAGCTCCAGAGGGCCCTTCCAGCCCCCACCAGTCTGGGATTCTGGGATTCTGTAATATGTATGTGATAAGTACGTATCCTTTTCCTTTAGTAATGGAGGAAATAAATTGTACATTACTCCCAAGTTGGTGAACTCATATAGACTATTAAGGCAAAAATGAAATACAACACTTCTTCTTTCCAAATTTGCGATTAATTTTTCAGTTATGTAAATCATGATCCCCCTCCTTAAACTTCTTATGCAGTTAGACCTATAACATATGGCTTAAATGTAGTGATGGGCCAAAGAAAGGGTGTTCCTGTTTAAGTCCTTCTTCTGGAGAGAGGAAGTTTAAAGTCAAGATTTTAACCCAAGTATGGAGAGTGGCCTGTGGGAGCTGGGTCTGGACAGAAAGGCTTGGGATAACAGAGCTGCGGCAGTCTGAGTGGGAAGAATAACAACAGGGGAATACTTGGCAATATTTCTTTCATGTCTTTCATTTCTGCTCATATCTGAAGCAACATAAAGCATTTAGGAAACTCAGTTTGAGTCAGGGTTATGACCATTTTGCCCTTCCCTGTGGTCTCCTTCACCCTTAGAAATCTTCTAGAAGGGTGTAGGTAAAAAAAGGTGTCATTTTCCTGTATCATTGTTCTGTCTTTGTTGCAACTGATAAGATATTTTATGGTGGATTGGTGGGTTATTATGCATTTGTGCCCAGATGCTGAGGTTTTGTGTATCTTGCAGCCTATCCATCTCAGACAAAGAAAGTAGAAAAGAGTGTTTTAAAAATTGGAAAGAAATCAAAGTGAAATTTAGATAGGGCAAGTATGTAATAAAAATGCACAGAGAAGCTCTAGGAAGGTGAAAATAAATTGAAATCATCATATGTCATTAATATCTTAGGGATCAGATATTGATAATTTGTGCTGTGTTGGGGGAAGGAAGGGACGGATTGAAGGTTGTTCTCTCTTCACCTATGGGAGGCCTCCATCATTCTCAGAGTTTGTGAAATTAATCTCTTAATCCCACAGAAGTGGCTTTTTGGAGACACGGCCCATTTTGGAGCAACATGAACCAGGTTTCAGAACGTCAAATCTATTTTGACATAGTTTTGTTTTTGCAGTGCCAAGGGACTAATGAATTTTGTTTCTTTGCCTACCAAAAACGAAATAACACTATAGTAGAAATGAAATGAAATTTAAAAAACACAGGGTTGGGGTAGTGAAATATTTAAATTGAAATAGTTAGATTTGACTTGCAATCTTTTGCAGGCTCTAACACAGTGTTTATTTTATTTCATTAACACATTGACATAAACCAAAACATTTTTGTTTTCCCCTGTGCCGTAGGAATGCATGACATTTCGTGAATACCTGATGATAATCACGGTATGCATTAGCTATATTAGAATCATAGAACAGAATCGTTAAGGTTGGAAAAGACCTCTGGGATCATCAAGGCCAACCCCCAACCCAACACCCCCAGGCCTCCTAAACCATGGCCCCAAGGGCCACGTCTACACACCCTTTGAACCCCCCCAGGGACGGTGACTCCCCCACCTCTCTGGGCAGCCTGTGCCAGGGCCTGACCGCTCTGGCACGGAAGACATTTTCCCTAGTATCCAATCTTAACTATTACCTTCTAGCCAAGAATAATGATGCAGCATTGGAAGGACCGGTGTGTCGGGAGGCCGAGTCCCTGGAAATGCAAGCTTTTTGGTGCAGATGATCCCACAGATCTGCATCCCCCAGACACCTTGGGGCACAGGGCAGTCCCTGAAATGTCTAATAAACTTTGCATCTATCATAAAAGACCAGAAGCCCCAACTATCTTTTGCTGCAGAAGAAGAGTAGGAGAGGTTAAGAGCATCAAAGCACTTTGCTGGCATGAGTTGTTTGGAATCATGATGTCCACTTCCGTGCAGGTGTATCTAGCTGGTTTGTACTTAAGAAAGCAATAGAGGGACTTGGACACTTGACTGCTCGGCTTTTCTGTGAGTCCATGTCACAAGGATGCCTTTTCATCAACAGGTTGACTGATATAGTTTCAAAATACTGGGAGGATAAAAATGATGGGTGAAATGCAGTGAAAAAATGCAGGGAAATCTCTTCAAAGTATTGGAGGGGTAATAAAGATGAGCGTTGATGGCTGCAGCATGCCTAAGGGCCTTTGTAGCGTGGATACTCGTTCTATCCCCATCCCAGAGAGCTGCAGGTTTCTTGTTGAGACTAAGGAACCCAACCCGTAGTGCATCTGGCTTTCCCCTGTTACACGGCACTTGTCCTATGTGCTCATGGCCTATGTCCTATGGCCCACAGGGCCATGGTTTAGGAGGCCTGGGGGTGTTGGGTTGGGGGTTGGACTTGAAGGTCCTAGAGGTCTTTTCCAAACTTAATGTTTCTATGATTTTGTGATTGTTTAGAGCACTTCTAAAGGAGAAGGCAGTGGATAATACACTGTTAGCCAGCGCTTCATCCCAAGGCGCAGCGCTTCATCTCGGTTCCATAGCTGTTGCCGCTCACCGCCACCTGTCCCGTTAGCATGCAGACGAAGATCCATTGTTGATTTGGGAGTAAGAATTCAACATCCTTCTCTCTGAGAGGCCACTGATGGGAGAAACAGAGCTCATTTTTTTCTTCAGGGGAGCTGCAGACTTGTTTAGATGAAATGTTGTTATCCTTTGGCATAATTAGCAGTTGATTTTTGAGGTAATTTGTTGCTTTCAGTCTAATGGCTGGCGCTTGTATGTGGGATAGGAACAGGTGGGATGATTTTGCTGCAGGATTAACAGAATGGCATAAAAACCTTCTTTCCTTTCTGCAAAAATGCCCGCCTAATTAATAAGCAAGTGTATAACGATCTTATCTTGCAGTGGAAAGGTTTTACATGAAACCATTTGTGAAGTTAAGACTTAGCTTTCTTAACTGAGCCCATCATCCCTGCTGGTGAAAACCTGCATGGTGACAAAGAGTTGTTTTGTATTTTGTCATTTGGAGTTGTCATTACAATTTCCACAGATCAGTTATGCTTTTCTGAGGTTTATTAATGATCTCTTTATCTAACCTTAATTCCATGGTGCTGACATGTAAGAAATACGTTTTGCAATTAGGGAAGGAGTTGGAATTGTCTGAGCAGAGCTCGTGACTGACTTCCAAGGAGCCCTCTGAATTTCTGCGGTGCGGCTGATTCATCAGACGAGTATTGCGTGAGAGCGGACGCTCTTTGCAAACCAAATTTCTCTTAGAATATATGCAGCAACCTTAGCCTCTGCAAACCGCTGAGGATGCATTTTACAGCTCACGTCCACGGCAGGTACAGTTGATAGAGTCTCAGATATGTCTGGGCAGGTCTCGTACGCGTAGTTATTATAAATTGTACTTCTTTATTTCACTGTGAGCTGAAGTTAGTGCTAGTATTTAGATATATGACTAAAACCGCGGCATAGCCCAGAGACATCGCTGAGGGTCTTAATCCAGTGTCACCAACGTACATTATACATCGGTCCTCACGTCAGAGAGGGTACAGGGGCGTTCCAGCTCTAACTCAGAAAGGCTTAAATCTTCAGCTCAGAGTGTAACAGATTACTGCTTTTACCTACGAAAATCCTCTGGTCAGTCCCTGAGGTTTTCTTCTTGATGGCCATTGTAGAAATGGCTGTGAACATACGGCCCTAGTACTTGAAAAGCCAGTAAGTGGCAACTACAGGTGAGACTGTAGACTAATGCATACAACGTGTGTGTTTATATTTGCATTTATTACACTAATTTAGTAAGATTTAACAAAAAAGGTTTATTTCAATTTTGAACCTTTTGAATCCACTGCTCATGAGCTGATTTCTTGCTTTAGTTCTGCAGTACAATTTTGGTTTTAGGAGTTGAACCTAGTTTTGCAAAGCACAGTCCGGGCAGAGCTGCAGGGACAATGGTAATTCCATGTCTTCAGGGAGATAAAAACCACTCCAGGTCAGAAACATAGCCATATGTAGAAGAAATGAGTTAAATTTCTGGATATTTCATGGACCTTGCTGAGTTACTTCTCTCTGTTCTCTCTTCTCGAGTGACACCGCTGTCTTGCTGGGACGGAGCGGCTCTAACACGTCTGGCTGGTCTCAGTGGGGACATTTGCTCTAATGACACTAAAAAATTCCTGCTGATGTGTTTGCAGGGCCATGAATTGGCATATTTAAATATATATGTCCTTTCCTTTGCCTGTTGAGGTACAGCTCTTGCCAACCTCTGCGGCTGGGCTCGGCGTGGAAGCTGAATGGTGCGATAGAAAAACTCCAGAAATACAGTAGAAATACTGACAGAAAGACAAGGCTCGAAAGGGTAAATATGCTGCAAGAAAAGTTAAAAGAAGGGAGATTTAAAAAATGAGAGACTCAGAGCAGTTAAATCTGCATGAGAGTATGGAAACGAAATCCATGAAAAATGAATGAAGAGTAAGTGCATCAAGATACGAGTTGAATAAAAAGAAATGTGAGGGGAGGAAGGTTAAATAAGAGACACACATGTTTCCTGATTTTTATGCAATGTTAATGGTAATTTTGCTTGTCTTACCCGTGTCAAATTCCAGAAATATTGTCAGCTATAGCATAGCACCATTTCCTTGCTCTCTTTGGATGTGATGGAGTGATGTATGAGCACTTCCAGCTCCCAACAACACTTTACACATGCTAACAGGAGGATTTTCGTTTCTGCGATATAGATGCATGACAGGCTCAGCAAGTCTAGGGCTTAGCAAATCTATGGCCGAGCCTGCAAGGCAATCCATTCCGGACTTCAGATTTACTGCAAACCAGTAGATTTCTACCCCAATTTTCATCCGGAAAGCTTTAAAAGCCTGCAGATGTGGTATTTGAAAATAAATCTTTGGGTGCTGTGTACCCAAAGTACCTTTAGCACTTGATTTTCCTAATGGATAGAAACCAAAAGTGACTGTTAGCATTAAATAAACAGGCAAAGGAATGGAAGCAGCTTCCTACCGTTGCATTGTCTTTATATGTTAAGACAATTAGATTTCCCCTGCTCAACAGCTAGCACAGCATCTCGTTACACCAGTGTGTTTGGAAATGAAATGAGTCGAACAACATAATTTATTATCAGCAAAACTAACTGGCAGCACTAAAAAGTGGCAGAAGCATTTTTGACTTCGGTTTACATGGGAAGCGTGAGCCAAACTATCCCAAACAGGAGAGAAATCACATCCTGAATGCCTTAACCCCTCATGGAGCTCTGCATTGTGTGCGTGTGTTCGTCCTGCCCTGGTGGCCTTCAGGTGGAGAAAATGTGGTTGTTTCACTTTTTTTGAAATTAATCTGATGAAGACAGCTTTCCTTTCAGGATTTAGAATGAGGGTGGCAAGTGATGCTATAAAAAGCCCTGCTAAACATGACGGGGAGATCAGGTCCTGAGGAGGGCCTTGGGGAGTTGGGGAGTGGTGATTAATAGGGATACGGGTTGTGGGGCCTTGGACAACAGTGGGTTTTCCTGTTCTTTAGCATCTGGCACCTTGTTCAGTCACATGTGGTTTAAGGCACCCTAATGCAGCCGAAATCTTTGGGCTTAATCATAGAGTCATAGAATCTTAAAGGGTGGAAAAGACCTCTGGGATCATCAAGGCCAACCCCCAACCCAACACCCCCAGGCCTCCTAAACCATGGCCCCAAGGGCCACGTCTGCACGTCCTTTGAACCCCCCCAGGGACGGTGACTCCCCCACCTCTCTGGGCAGCCTGTGCCAGGGCCTGACCGCTCTGGCAGGGAAGACATTTCCCCCCATCTCCAACCTAAACCTCCCCTGGCGCAGCCTGAGGCCGTTCCCTCTCGTCCTGTCCCTGGTGCCTTGGGAGCAGAGACCAGCCCCCCCCTCACTCCAGCCCCTCTCAGGCAGCTGCAGAGAGCGAGAAGGGCTCCCCTCAGCCCCCTCTTCTCCAGGCTAAACCCCCCCAGCCCCCTCAGCCGCCCCCCAGCACACTTGTGCTCCAGACCCTGCCCCAGCCCCGCTGCCCTTCTCTGGACACGCTCCAGCCCCTCCAGGCCCTTCTTGGCCCGAGGGGCCCAAACCTGAGCCCAGCACTCGAGGTGGGGCCTCCCCAGGGCCGAGCACAGGGGCCCCATCCCTGCCCGGCTCCTGCTGGCCACACCAGTGCTGACACAAGCCCGGGGGCTGGTGGCCTCCTTGGCCACCTGGGCACTGCTGGCTCATGTTTAGCTGGCTAATGTAGGTGTAAGCCAGTGAAACTTAATGGTGGGTGACTACAGACAGTGTAATGCTCCCTTGTCGTCTTGAGCTGAAACGATGGAGAACTTTACTAGTTCAGTCCATATAATTTCATCTGGTGCTGTAAGATTTCTTCATGCAAGTAATATTTGCTCCCTATTTAATTTCTTGTGCCTGCAAGATGGCATCAGCACATAGAGGCTGGCCACCGTATTCTGTGGAAAAGGAGTCATGGGTGGTGGAGACCCACTGCTGGAGACTAAGCAAGAGATGGTGGGTATCTGTCCCGCTGAACGGATTTTCACCTAGATTTTAGTATTTCTGCGTTTACCAGATTTTCTTCCCCTCCTTTAGTGCTTCAGGTGTGAGGAAGTGAACACAGTTCATTTTTTTCCACTGTAGTTAGACATTCAGATAGGGCAGAAGAAGAAATTTCTGGTCTGAACGCTGAATAAAACCTGCAAATTAATTTTGCATGCCTCACGGCCGCCTGACTTTTTCAATGCTTTTTAACGGTATTTTGGATAGCAGTAAGGTGTGTGTTAACCTGTGCTGGGTCCCAGTCCTTTGAAATGCCTGTTCGCTGCCAGCAAGGGAAAGGTTTCCCACCTTTGCAGCTGTAGGGGAAGGAAAACTTGCTCTTTGCCATCGATTCTCCTGTCACAGAATCCCAGAATCCCAGACTGGCGGGGGCTGGAAGGGCCCTCTGGAGCTCACCCCGTCCCACCCCTGCTGGAGCGGGCACCCCCAGAGCAGGGGCACAGGGCCGCGTCCAGGCGGGGGGTGAATGTCTCCAGGGAAGGAGACATTTCGTAGAGCCCAGAGGAGTTGTTTGGAGTCATGGATGCCTATTCATAATAAGCATCAGCAAAATCTTTAATTAAAGAAATAAGGAAGGCACAATCAGAGCAGAGAGAGCGGAAGAATTGGGCTCCCACGGTGCGGTGCGTGGAGCGGGCATTAAGGGGACAAGCTGCATTGCTGGCTTCATCTGGCAGCTGATAAATCACTGCCGTAATCCCTGTGCCAGCAGCAGGGCGAAGGGTTTCACACCGGGATGCTGCGTTTGTGGAAGGCGCGGCGGGCGCGTCCGAGCCTCGAAGCGCCGTACGTGAGCCGCCAGTTGAGAGCGGAGCTCCTGGAGAGCGGTTTGTGACCCTTCAGGGAAAGCTGGGCAACGCGGAAAGTGCTACGAGGTCGGGAAGGAATCAGCCTGTGGAAATTCGGGCTTTTGTGGTGGTGTTAAATTGTCTTCTGGTCCGTTAAGCAGGGGCTTTTAATTGAGTAATACTGCTTTGCAAATAGTTATGAGTAATATCTGGTTTTAGTACATCTGGTTGGCAGAGTGCCTGAAGAACAAAGCGAAACCAGAAAAGGGCTAAAATGAGAAATCTTTTGTTCACTTCATTTTCTGAACGCACCGTCTTGTTTCCATCTGTACGCCCAGTATTTTTTCTGGATTCTCTGTCTTTTTTAATGAGAAACATTTAAATGCAGGCTATACCAGCATTATTTTTAGAGGAAAGAAAAAATATCGTACAAAAGCAAACATAACTGGGTTTTTGTTGTTGTTGTTATTTTATGCTTGCATTCGGAAAATGGGACACCCTTTCCCTAAAAAGAAGTTAGCTCTGACTTGGGAGCGTAACAAAATAGGAGGGGACAGGAGAAATAGTTTCAGTAGATGCAGCCTCTCCCTTACTGTGGAGGAAAAGCTTGTGTTTGATTGAGTAATACTAGCAATGTGCCCTAGATAACGCAGGCTGCTGTTGTAAAGCACGACTACTTAGATATAATTACAAACAGTTAATCTTTTGGCAGAACTGTAGAGTTGCTCAGGATCCCCATTTGTGTAAGTGAAGACAATTGAATGGATACGCTATGTGGAAGGTGTTGGATTCAGCAGAGCTTCTGGACCTTCAAAAAGCTACAGAAATTTTCTATTAAGGACACAGTTGATGAATCCTGAAGGGAAGAATTGACTGTGCGGGACTATTGGCTGTTAAAAATAATAATAGGTTTTCTATAAAGATTTATGCTGCAGCGGTAGGGGATAAGTAAGATGTATCTCACCTCTGTGCTCTATGAGAGTGTGAGGTGTCTTGGAAACGTTCAGTTTGCAGCTAGGTCCCCAATTTGGCTCGTGGAAGTGCAGAGAGCTGGCTGATTTCTGTTGTCCGTATACATATTTAATTCAGCAGTGTGTAGCAAGGCAGGGGGTGTGATAAATTTTTATTAAATTATAGAGGGAAGAAGTTTTGTGTGCGTGGAGCAAACCCAAGGATTAGTTTTTGCTAGGATAGTTGTGCCTCGCTCAGCATACACTGCCTGACTTTAGCGCTGTCTGGAGACTGAAGTATGGGGTTTGATTTGTAAAGGTCCGAGATCTTGGGAAAACTCCAGCAGAGCATTTAAACACATACATAGTCTCATTAAAACAGTCTGTTCAGATGTGGAAATGAATTTGCCATATTATCCTTATCCCTGGGCTAAATACTCCTCTCCTACATAATAGTAAGAACGTAGACTCAGGAGCAGAGTCAATTATCGACGGACACGCTGTCCCCAGGGGAGCGAGGGGTTGTGGAGCTACGGAGAAAGCAGGAGGGCAGATGTCCTTTGATTAATGGGACACCCCATGTATTTTGGGCATCTGGCAGGCAGGCAGATCATCACTGCTGCTACTTGGGGACCGCGGCCCCCGGTCGATGCCGTAATTGCTCGGCCCCGGGGTTACCACCCAGCCGCTTGCCTTTGCTGGAGGGAGAGCAGGAGGGCACGGCCGGTGCCGCGGGAGGCAGCTCTCGGTCCCACGGCTCCCCCGGGGCACAGCGGGTGCCTCTTCTTTGTGCCGGGCAATGCCCTCAGCTCACAAGTCCCTCACTCTGGCGGTCAGTCAAAAGGACGGTTAAAAACACGAATACCCTGGACCCGGCCATTGTGTGTCTCTCAGGATAGAGAGTTGTGCGTCAGCATTTATTCCCCCAAGAGCAAAGGTGAGCCAGACGTGGTCCTCTGAGGAAGCTGTTCCTCAAGGCACCACTTGCAGCCAACACTGGACCAGGAGGAGTCCCCAAGCCCACCTGGGCACCCGCAGGGTGCAGAAGGACGGGCGTCGTACAGCATCGTGGCACAACAGGTCCCGCTTTTTGCCTTTCCTTTCCTAACACAGGTGTGTTTTGGTCCCCGTAAAGAAAATGACTCCCTTGTAGGTAACTAAAATGGCACTTTAAAGAGCAGAAGGAAACTACGCCGTTCTCCCTGGCTCCTTTGTTGCCTGAGTGAAAAGCTGGGGAAGATAGATGGGTCAACTGCGCACAAAAGGTGGACAATTACCCTGTTTCCCATTTATCTCTTAAAAAGTAACACGGAAGGGAGAAGAAACGAGATGCAGCTTGCTAACACATGTGTTAGTGTGTCTTTAAAACTCTAAACATTAGGTGGTGTTTTTAAGATGTGAGCAGTGAGTGGGGTATTAAGTGCCCAGTATTATGTATAGGGAATTACTTAAGCCATTGTCTTTTGTTAGCTGCATTTTAGTATTCACATAATTAAATTTTATAAGTAGAGTGGCATTTAACTTTTTGTGGTGTAAAAGGAATGGATTTAAGTGTTTGCTCATTCAGGCAATGTATATATATTTATATAAATATGTGACTTGGGGCACATTGTGTTACATAATGAAATACAGTTTTATATTCTAGGAAATGGTCCTATTTTCCTGAAATTCAGAAACACCACGATTTAAATCCCAGCAGAACTCCCGCTGCTCTTTTGTAGTGCGTGTCCTGCGGGCAGGAGAGCCCCCGGGCCACGGCTGAGGGCAAAATAAATGGTGAGGACAGGGGTGGTCAGCCTGGGATGGCCCCACCGCCGCTGCGAGGGCTCTCGGGGGGGTCTCCCGGTGCGGTGTCCTGGTGCGGGACCCCGCATCTGCCAGCACCGGGATGGGTCGCCGGCCCCCAGGGCTACCGGCAGCTGCCCGCAGGTGCGGGGCTGACACGGGGCCACGCTACGCAGTTGGACACACACAATAGATGCATCTTGTCGATGGGAGGAGGTGGTTTTTTAAGCGGTCCCCGAGGGAGCCGGACGAGACAATGGCTACCTCAAGAAACCATAGGGGCTTTATATGAGAAAAAGAAGCATCTGTTGAAGGTCTAGTTCTTGGAGTGGCTCTATTCAACCCGCTGGAGTTTGGCTCGTCTTTTTTAATAGCCCCTCACATTGTTTAGTGGGAGGCTACACTTTCTGAAAGGGGAAAGCAAAGAAAGTTGGGTTGTTTTTTTTTATTGTTTTGGTGCATATGTGGCTTTTCCAGAGCTTGTTTCCAAGAGTTTTCTGCTCCTTAACTGCCTGCTGCTATGTCTGATGGCCGTCTAATGCCAAGGAGGAATGCTGTGGGAATGGCCGAAGCCGTTGCATTTCTTCCTTGGCTGTCTCCGAACTGCGTAGCTGCCTCTGACCCTGACTGCACCAGCCAAAATATGGACTGAACCCCTGGTAACTCTCCTGCGCCGATTCTATTGATCAGGTATTCACTGGGGACGCTGGAGACCCCAGAGAGCCAGGTCAGGATCGGGCCTGACACGTTTAGGGTTGCAGCAGCGCTCACCGGGAGAGCTGCTTTTTCGTATATTTGTCAGGTAAATAACAAAACGCCCACTGACTCTCTGAGCTCTGGTTGCTCTTAATCAGTGCCCACCCTCGGGGCTGGGGGGACAAAGCCCATCGCTGCTCCTACCACGTCGCAGGAGCAGGGGTCGGGGTGGTGGTCCTAAGCAGGCACCTGGTTTTTGTTGACTCTTCTCCCCCGCTGCACTCAGGTACACTTTATTTCTCTTCCTACCCTCTCCCCGAGGTATTTCTTCCCCAGCCCTAAATTAGCATCACGCTTAGGACATACACCCATGGGCGGAAGGGGGATAACTGATGCTGAGCCGTTACACCGCAGCACTACTGCTTCCTGAGGAGGTTTAGGATGAGCAAGGAGGCACCCTGCGACCACCCCACCTCAAAATAGCTCCTCTCATAGCTCCTCTCCTCAGAGCTCCTCTCTGGGTTCTCAGGGTGGCCGGTGGAGCGAGATGAAGCATCCCTTCAGAGGAACCATCCGAGCATCTGCTGAGCGCCGAGGGAGGGCGAGTGCTGGAGATCTGCACCCGCTGGGGGTGGCAGGGGGTTTCTCCCACCCCAGCCCCTCCTTCCCTTCCTGCCTCTTTGAATCGCCTCATATCCAGTGGCTTGAAAGCCCTTGAAAGGTCTATGAAAGGGCGCACCTTGCAGTGCACTGACATTAAAAGAATATTAATTCCCCTTTGCAGTGTATCAGCAGAGCTCTGCAATTTGGGCTGATCAGCAGCTCTAAAGACTTCTGTTGCACACAAAAATGTAAACCAACAGGGCGTGATGTGCAGCCCTATGGGTTTGGCTTTCCCAAAAAAGCGTTTCCTATGACCAGCATTGTCCCACTAAACAAGGAAAATTCAATAGCGGAGGAGAAGAGTTGGAGTTGTTTTTCTGTGTCATGTAACAGGCCGACCTGAGGACCAAACTCAGGACTCTTTTGTCTTCTTCCAGTGTTTCTCCTTCAGTACATCGCATTTCTCCCACCTTAGGCTGGCTTCTCACCACGATTAGCGTATTCCTAAAGCGCTTCATTGCTGTTCTATACCTCCTGTGAAATACTACACATGCTCAGACCTCTTTGTCAGAAAGCCATGTTGCTTTATTGTGTTTCCCACACCACTGCGGTTAAATAGAATGTATAAAAAGTCCCTTTCACTTTGCTAGGAGATAAGGATATTCTTCTCTAGTGGATGCTGCAGACTGCCGCTTTAAATATTTAATTTGCATTTTTTGTTCCAAGCTTAATAATAATTTCTAAAAATCCCTGCGAACAAAGGGGTTGCTTGACAACAAGAATTTCTTAGTGCTTTAGAGCATGCTGAGAGCATAGTGAACATATTTCTCCCTGATGAGGCAAAACAAGGAGCTAAGCACACACTTTGCATTGAGGTTTGTCTGTTTGCCACAGGAGCTTGGGGGGGGGTGGGTTTCTGGCTATTTGGGTGCTTTTTAAGTCAGTTGGTACGTGATCCTTCCTCAAAACAAGCTCTGGGGTTCTGCAAGGTATTTTTTTTTGTTAGCCCTAAGTACTGCCCAAATGGTTTAGCAGTTGTTATTAAATGAGGAGGGATTAGGAAGTCATGCATACGCTCCCCCAACAGGCTCTCTGTCCTTTTGACTCCTTGCCTAAACGAAGTGTTGTTTCCTTGATGGGGCTATTTAACTCTTTAAACTGAGAATGGAAATTCTTCAGCTAATTGGAGATGGACACTGGGCATGAATGGCCTCAATCGCCTCTCGCTCTCATTAACATGCAAATTGAGGTTTCCTCTATCACCAACAGGCTTGTTCCAACAAACAAGAAAGAGCTGAACTAAGCAGGGCTAATCTCGCTGCCCAAATTAGCACGCCTCAGAGCACGCCTGTTTGGAGGTGGACTGGAGATCAGATGGGAGCCTTAATGAAGAGTAAAAAAAATTATTGCCTAAACTTCAAAGGCAATCAGTTCAGAGTGAAAACAAAAATATATCCTCCCTGTGAACTTCGAAAGGTGTTTTTATCATGGTAACGTGGCCTGAACCTGCTAGCATTGATGCATCACAGCATCACAGAATCCCAGAATCCCAGACTGGCGGGGGCTGGAAGGGCCCTCTGGAGCTCACCCCGTCCCACCCCTGCTGGAGCAGGCACCCCCAGAGCAGGGGCACAGGGCCGCGTCCAGGCGGGGGGTGAATGTCTCCAGGGAAGGGACCCCACAGCCTCTCTGGGCAGCCTGTGCCCCTGCTCTGGCACCCCACAGCAAAGGGGTTTCTCCTCATGTTCAGGGGGAACTTCCCATGTTCCAGCTTGTGCCCGTGGCCCCTTGGCCTGGCGTTGGGCACCACTGAAAAGAGCCCGGCCCCATCGCCCTGACACCCGCCCTTCAGATATTTATAGGCACCGATGAGATCCCCCTCAGGCTTCTCTTCTCCAGGCTGAACAAGCCCAGGTCTCTCAGCCTTTCCTCACCAGGGAGATGCTCCAGCCCCTGATCCCCTTGGCAGCTCTGCGCTGGCCTTGCTCCAGCAGTTCCCTGCCCTTCTTGGACTGGGGGGCCCAGACCTGGCCGCAGCCCTGCAGGTGTGGCCTCAGTGGGGCAGAGCAGAGGGGGAGGAGAACCTCCCTCGCCCTGCTGGCCACGCTCCTTTCCATGCCCCCCAGGGCACCGCTGGCCCCCTTGGCCCCAAGGGCCCGGTGCTGGCTCAGGGTCACCTCGCTGCCCCCCAGCACCCCCAGGGCCTCTCAGCAGAGCCGCTCCCCAGCAGGGCCCCCCCAGCCTGTGCTGGTGCGGGGGGCTGTTCCTCCCCAGGGGCAGGACCTGGCACTGGCTCTGGCTGAATCCCATGAGGCTCCCCTGGGCCCAGCTCTCCAGCCTGGCCAGGGCTCGCTGGGCGGCAGCACGGCCTCTGGTGCATCAGCCGCTCCTCCCCGCTCGGGATCGCCAGCGAACTTGCTGTGGTTACACTCTAATGTATGCATGGTGGGCATTCACCATCCTGCAACTGCTGTTCTGCTCAGGTTTGGGAGTTAATCCACGCATGTGAGAAGCTTCGTGGCTGTATTATAGGAGGCAGCGAAGTTATTGCCAATGCTGGAAAAAGCCTGGCTGTTTGCCCCTTAAAATACAGAACATATTTTTAACCCTGGGAAATGAGCCCGAGGAAGTGCGACACGGGGAGGCAGCCTGTCCCGTCCGCAAGGCCATGGGCGACGGACCCATTTCTCTGACCACCCGCATTTTGTTTGATAGACCAGGTCTCTCAAACCTACCAAGATCTCCTGGGTTTCATGAGTCGGGGCACTCTTTTCACCTCTTCATACTGTACATGAGGCTTTTATCCAGAAGGATGTCAGGGATTTTCATGTGTCTTGGGAAACCACTTTGCCTTTCCTTAGCACAAGGGTTCGCCAACAGTACAAATTTCTGTCCCGTTTTGTCTGAAAAACTTGTTGTAGCTCGTTAGAGCAGGTCCATCTGCTGCAACAGGTCAAGACTCAGACCACACTCTGTGGGTATAGAATCATAGAATCATTAAGGTTGGAAAAGACCTCTAGGATCATCAAGTCCAACCCCCAACCCAACACCCCCAGGCCTCCTAAACCATGGCCCCAAGGGACATGTCTACATGGTTTTTGGACACCCCCCCCAGGATGGTGACTCCCCCACCTCTCTGGGCAGCCTGTGCCAGGGCCTGACCAAAGGAATGGTGGCCTTGGTTTAGGGCTGTCCCTTCAGCCCATCATGTCTGCCCTTACTCCAAAGTCTGGATTTCTTGATTTTAGTAGATTTGGCCCTTCTTTTCGCTTATGCCCTGTAGATCTGTTCCTTGCCTTCCTATGACATTTTAAACCAAGAGTAACTGAAGGGTCCTTGACACCACACATGCTCTGATGAGCCTGGAGGAGGCCGGTGCAGACAGACGAAGGCAGTTTTGGCAGTGCCCCATATCTCACTTTGCTTTGGGAACCACTGAGAGCTTGACAATCGTGACAACTTCAGACATCTCAAAACTGCTCATATTCATTTCACCTCTTACTTGACTTAGGGAAGCGATAAAACAATTTTGTCTGAGGAAGTAATGCGGTTAGAACCTTTGAAATGATGCTAAGAACATTTAGGACTAATCTCATTGAATCTTCGGGAGGACTGACAGCTGGAGCCCAGCCTGGTGCAGGGGAGGGAACTTAAGGAGGAAAAAATTGCTTCAACTTGCCATAGTTAAATCCTAATAGGCTTAGTAGGAGAAAATAAAGCAATTCATTTAATGTTACACTCGTTTAAATGAAAAAGAAACAAGTGGGGACAGAGAAAAAAAGACCCAGCCTTTAAAATTAGCCAATGTTTCACGCCTTTTTCTTCTCACCGTCCTCATTTGCTGATTTCAGGCTTGTCAAAAGCATCAGTTTGGGCCTTCAATCTTGTGACAGCAATGAATTTTCATGGCAGTCCACGTGGCCTCTCGACACGGGGTATCAGCCAGGTCTCCTTCGCCGAGGGGGCTTGGCCGGCAGAGGGGCCGCAGCCACCCCTTGCCCCACGCTGGCCTGGACGAGGCCAAATTAAATTTCAAACAATGAAAACGAGCGGAAAATTCAACTTGTCTGGGGTGATGGGGGTTGCGGGGGGGAGGATAGCTCGCTGCCGCCCTTGTCAAGTGTAAGTCTCTGATGGCTTCTCTTGATTGGCTTCAGCTTCTGTCGTTATAACCCAACTCGGCTCCCTTGATTTGTCTTTGTGACAAAAATTGCTATGCAAAACAATAATGCTGCTCCCCTTAATTAATCTGCGTGATGGCCCTGCGCAGAGCCGGTAAATCTGAGCTCACGGTCAAGGTTGTATTGGTCGCCAAGAGATGGTGTGGGTTTTCATTCTGTTTGGTTTGTTATTTAAAATAAATGCGTACGCTGGAATGGCATTTTTGCTTTATGGTGATTGCAAGCAAAATAAAACCAAATTATTAGCCGCCGGTGTAGGTATTTTGATAGAAAACCACTGGAGGTTTTAATCAGAGCCGAAAACAAAAGGCATAACAGTAAATAATGGTTGGCATTGATCAACAGTTATTATCACTCAGTCTCTTAATAAATGCTTCCCATCTTCCCACTAAGAAGCGTTAATACAAACTTAATTTTTAAAGCGTATTCAAAGTTTTCTTTCAGAAATACTGCAAATTCTGCCGAAACTTGTAAACTCCAGAGAGAGCCTCATCTCTGCAGGTGCAATGGCACAATTTTCCCCCTGCTCAGCTGAAATGGGAGATAACTGCTGCCAGCTTTGGGGCGGAGGGGGGGCCACAGCCTGGCTGCGAGTTTGCCGCCTTTCGTTGAGACCACTACGCATAAGTAATAGCAGAGTTAGGTAGTTATGAAATGCTGCTTTTCTGGTAATAGAGAAACATAACATGAAATATTTGTCCTTTGAAGTTAATGGCCTTTTTGCCATTAACCTCAGCGACAGGCAGGTTTTTTTTCTGTGGCACTTATTTTAAAACTCATTCATTCCTTCTCTTCTTTCACATCGTAATGAAGAAAGATGCCACTTAACTACTAAATCTCCATCTTACTTGCTTTGGAAGAAGGGACTATGTATATTTAACATTGCTTGAGCGCAGCCTCCCGCAGGGCAGTAGGATCCTAAAATTCAGAAAAACCTGCTAAAATACCTTCAAAAGAAAATAATGAGAATAAAAAAAAATATTTGTAGTCAGCAAGCGATTAACATGCATGGATTTTTGTTTTTTCCTTTCCTTTCTAGTTCATAAGCATTTAGCGTGCTGTGTTACAATACAGCAAGGTTGCTGCTTCCTCCCGTTACAATCGATGGTCATTATCCTCAGTTCCACAGTGCTTCAAATAGAAACCGAGCACTCCAAGGATGAAAAACTGCTGGGTCCACAGCCAAGTTGCGAGACAGTAATTAATGATCTTCATATGCATCTCCTGAAGCAACAGCACTTAGGGCCCCAAAGAGATTTTTGTCTCTCAAGCGGAGCAACTTGTGTCACTACTTGCATAAAAACTTTCCTTGAATACCCAGCGACAAGTTATTAGCATCGCAGAAGGCTTGCTCTGCCTGATTTATTATTGAATTGGTGTTAGAAATCTGTGTGAATGTTATGGAATTTTTAAATTCACACGTTTCCTGACCTCCAAGCACTAAGGTTCCTTGGTCATTTGCCCCAGAATTTGCAGTAGATGTTATTATACTTGCCTTGAGTGGTGGAGAAACTGGACAGTTGTTTTGTTCTCTGGAGGTGCTGGGATGTTGTGGTTCTGCGGTGCTCAGTCTTGCTAAGCCTGGTGTGCGTCCAGCCACATAAATCATAGAATCATATAGTCATAGAATGGTTTGGGTTGGGAGGGACCTTCAGAGGCCACCTTGTCCAACCCCCCTGCAGTGAGCAGGGACATCCTCAACTTGATCAGGTCGCTCAGAGCCCCGTCCAGCCTGGCCTTGAGTGTGTCCAGGGATGGAGCATCGACCACCTCTCGGGGCAACCTGGGCCAGGGTTTCACCACCCTCATAGTAAATAATTTCTTCCTTCTATCCAGTCTAAATCTGCCCTCCTTTAGTTTAAAACCATCACCCCTTGTCCTGTCACAACAGGCCTTGCTAAAGAGGTCACCCCCATCCTTCCTACAGCCCCCCTTTAAGCACTGAAAGGCCACCATAGGGTCCCCCCACAGCCTTCCCTTCCCCGGGCTGAACAACCCCAGCTCTCCCAGCCCAGCCTCACAGCAGAGGGGCTCCAGCCCTCGGAGCATTTCTGTGCCCCCCCTGGCCCCGCTCCAACATCCCCGTGTCTGTCCCGTGCTGAGGAGCCCCGAGCTGGAGGCGGCGCTGCAGGGGGGTCTCACAGAGCGGGGCAGAGCAGAGTAGGTGGCTTGCAGACACTGCAAACATATGCAAGCTGTTCTGCTCTGTTAGTTGGTCCTTGTGCAGTGCGGTCAGGGCAATAGTATTTTCACCCTCTGGGTGAAGCACATCTGATTGCTTGAGAGTAGCAAAGTGCAGCGCATGGTCCCCAGGTACCTTCAGAAGCAGTGGTGGGGACCACTGCCGGCCTTGCGCCCTCGTCACCTGGTCTTTGCACGGTGTGCAGAACGTGTGGGATCACTGCGTGGTAAACAGGCGAGATGTTTGCCCTCTCACTCTAGAAAGCAGCGGGCAGGAGTGTAGGGAGTGCTGTCTGTGACCGGCTGTGGTTGTGCTGGTGCAGAGATGCTGCAGAAGTTGGAGGCTGATGAGAGCTACTTTACTCCTTTAGGGCAGAAGAAGTCTCATCCCACTTGTTCTCTTGACTACTTTGACAGAAATCTAAATTTCACGGGTTTTAGTGTTCTCCCTTGTGAAATCCAGACATATATTTGCTGGTAATTCAGGAAAACTGTCAAAGACACGAGCGTCCTTTGAACAGTCCTCACGATGCTTTACACACCCCGACGGAAGGGAAGAACAAATGGCTGTACTGAAATGGGACTTCTTCAGCTCCAGAGCTGCAAGGTCAGGTTTCACATGCCATTGACGTTAGAGATAAAAGGATCATGTGGTATCTCTAGCACTTAAAATTTATAGATTGGTTCCATTTTTTACTTGCTTTCTTAGTTTTAGGTTACCTTAACTCTAAAATGCAACTCTGAAGTGGCACTTTGGAAGGCCATTTTTGCCGATCGCCGCCGCTCCGCTGTCACACCGGCTGTTTACAAGCTCAGGCTCACTTATCTTGTCCGTCCTGTGAGCTCAGAGCAGATTCTTTGCAGCTTCAACACCGACGTTGGCGGTGAAGATGCTGCACGGCAGACTTCATTAATTTTGGCGCCTGTATCTTTACCGGTGGATCGTTCTGCTCGGATCCCGGGCTGACTCTCAGCAGTCCTCGCTTTGGGGAAGTCTTACTGTGATAAACGTAATTCCTGGAAGGGACAGCCATGGTAAGCATTTACCCAGAGTCCCTTAAAGTCAGAAGAAGGTTCCTTTGGGCTCGTGGGATGAGAGGAGGGCAGGAGCTGTGCAGCAGGACGGTGCTTTCAAGAATTCAGGTCAGCTACAGCTTATAGTTTGGCTAAGAAGCACATTTAAATACTGCACATAGGGTGTAGAAAATACCCAAACATACGCATTGTTTTAAAAGCTTTAAATGTTTAATTTTCGCATCTTCCAGTGAAACTTCTCTGTATTTCATTTTGAGCAGTGCTTATGTTTAATGGGAAAAAATGTCAAATATAAAGGTTAAATAAATTCAATGTGGGATGAAATATGCAATTTCGGGTGAAACAGAGCATTTCACCTCAATGCAAAATAAATGTATGAGGGACAGCGGTGGGAGGAGCTCATTCAGCAAAATGCTCCCAAACTTTCCATTCCAGTTTTACCAGAACAGCTTTTTTCCTTTAATTTCCATTTTTTTCCAGTGAAAAAAACGAGGAATCTGTTCCCTGGCCCTCTCCGGGGTCGGCCAGAGGTGCACTAACGTCTTCGACCCGGACTTTATATTCTTCTCCTCCTAATTCCAAAATTATATTTGCAAAGATTTTTTTTTTTTCCTCCCATAACTAATCCATTAAGCCAGAGTTGAAGGATAAATACTGACAACATGCTCTGTTAGCTTGAATTTGATCTTTGCTGTCCTAACATGCCTGCAGTGGAAAATCAATAGGGGAAACAGGAGCACGAGAGACCCCCCCAGCGCGGTGGGGAGCGCCTCCGCCTTCGCCGTCTTTTGTTATTCCAACTACCCATAAACTCTGTGTCACGTTCTAGAATATTATAACTGCTGTTAGCCAGCGTTCATGTTCTTGGGTACATATTTTGAATGGAAGAAACAATAGGATGATGGTCTTTTCATCGCGTGCTGTTAATTAATTACAGAGTAGGACTGGTTCAACAGCTCAACACGTGAACTTCCCCTTTGCTATTGTGTAGACTTCCGCACGAAAACCCTTTACAGCGCAATGGAAAATAACTTCCTATTTTTGTAGCGTTTACTGTTAAATTATACCCCTGCACAGAAGTTGACTTTGCAATTTAATAGTGTATATTAATTAAATTCCCAGTGTTTTCAGAAAGTCAAATTTCTCTACCAACTTAGCAATTTTCTGCAGACACTTAACGGCATCGATCCCATCGGCTTGCTTTAGCAGCTTCATTGCTAGGTTGTACCCCTGATTCAGCGTCACGGTGACTGATCCCGTGGTATTTTGAAGTGCCCATCACTGTCACGGGCACTCCAGCCCCTCTATTACTGCGACATCAAAGCACGGCGGGTGCACATTGGGTCTGCGGTCGGGTGATGGGGCATCACAGTCAGCTGGTGGGGAGATGAATCACGGAGGACGCCGACTGAAGACCGGCGAGCCCTTTATCACCCATTAATCTCCTCAGTGGAAAGAAAAGAATTAGGAGGAGAAGGGGTCTTGGGAAGGTTTCTTCTTGCCCTACTAAGAGAGCAAGAGCAATTAGAAGAGAAAATTTTCTATCTTCCGCTGCTGGTGGAGTATGTTTCTTATTTATTGCAGCACAAGTGTGCTGGGGGCGGCTGAGGGGGCTGGGGGGGTTTAGCCTGGAGAAGAGGGGGCTGAGGGGAGCCCTTCTCGCTCTCTGCAGCTGCCTGAGAGGGGCTGGAGTGAGGGGGGGGCTGGTCTCTGCTCCCAAGTCACCAGGGACAGGGCGAGAGGGAACGGCCTCAAGCTGCGCCAGGGGAGGTTTAGGTTGGAACTGAGGGGAAATGTCTTCCCTGCCAGAGCGGTCAGGCCCTGGCACAGGCTGCCCAGAGAGGTGGGGGAGTCACCGTCCCTGGGGGGGTTCAAAGGACATGCAGACGTGTCCCTTGGGGCCATGGTTTAGGAGGCCTGGGGGTGTTGGGTTGGGGGTTGGCCTTGATGGTCCTAGAGGTCTTTTCCAACCTTAAATGATTTTATGACTCTGTGATTTATTTGCCGCTTCATTGAGATTTTTTTCTCTGTCCCTCTCCATCTCCTTATTTGTCTCCAGGTTATATGCCCCTCTCAACCTTTTCAGCAGCCAGGTAAACCGACCTTTGGATTGTTAGGGATTTTATTTTTTCAGGGATGAAAATGCACACAACTCTGCATATTAAGAGGAGAGGCTCACAGTGGCTAAAGGCACAGATAGCTTCTTGAGGAGCACGCAGAGAGGAAGGGAAGGTGCAATGTCAGCCTACTCCTTCCACCTCATCCTGCCCTGTGCTGATTTCCATTTCTCCCAGTCCCCTCTCGAAATTTATATCACCAAATACACATACATGAGAATTATTTATAGTGTTATCAAACGTATCCAGTCGGTCAAACATGATGGAGATTCTTCATTCCTACTCTTACAAGCACTCTAGCGGGAAGTACCCAAAAGCGGGAGGAGATCCAGAGTCTGCAGTTGCTGTGCGTAGCACCATTTAAATTTTCAGGCTGGAAATGCATTTCCAGTAGACTGCGTGCAATCATGGAGTATCATCTCAAGAGATAAGTCCCCGGAGTCTGTCTTTAACAGACAGTCTGCCTGTCTAACCTTTTTCTAACAGTTTGTTGGGGCCAGAGATGTTTTCTTCGCAAGCCTGTGTGCCGTGTCCTCACTTTGCAAGGTTGTTCAGCACAGGAGGAGGTGTCGTGGTGTAACCATCTGCAGGAGCATCGAAGTTTGCAGCTTGGCCACGGACTAGCCCCACCAGCTCTCCCTGTGCAACCCTGCAGCAGGGATCGATTGCCTTTGGAGATACGTCTCTGCATCCTAAGCGACAGCAGCGTATCCTCTCCTTAAAAAAAAATCCAAACCCCAAAAAACAGAGCAAACAAAATCCTGCCGAGTTTCTGCATGCCAGAAACCTGAGTAGTCACCTCCCACAGGTCTTTTTGTTTCAGCACTGCAGAGGAAATGTGAGAGACTTCAAATTATGCTCGACAGCCTTAAAACACTACCTGGAGGTATTTCAAAGTCGTGTAGACGCGGCACTTCAGGGCATGGTTTAGGAGGCCTGGGGGTGTTGGGTTGGGGGTTGGACTCGATCCTAGCGGTCTTTTCCAACCTTAATGATTCTATGAGTCTATGATTCTATGATTTTAACATCTCCAAATTTCTAGCAACATCTAGAAAGAAAATTAATCTTCAAACAGAAGTATCAATCAGACTTTGGGCTTTTCCAGTTGCCTTTTATAATAGCTTTTACTTTACATTCTCTTTTGCTATACTCATCTTTTCACTTGGAGCTTCCATCCAGAAGCTCTGACAAGTACAAAAATTATGGGTTTTGCTTTATTTCTAGACTTGAGGAAGTGTCTCGACAACCTTGTTTATAAGAATTTTGACTCGGCTCTAGAGGTAAATGCTGCGTAACAGGTAGGGATCAGATACATTTCTAAAGGATTTCTGTGTTTAGGAGCTTCAGACCCGAGGCCAGTGAAGCTGAATATGGAAAAGTCCCAAAGCTTGTGGTATTCCAGCTCTCTTGACAGCTGGAGAAGATTTTGGAGCCTAATTTCACTTCATGTATTGAAGTTCTTCATAAGAGGGGTAAGAACTAGAAATAGCAATTTCTCTTTATGGACCTGTATATGGGCATAGCACCCAACACAGGGTTCCAATGTGTAGATGCATGTGTTGGCCAGGGCAAAATAAATCTTGGCTATAAAGATCATAAACGTGCCTAAAGATATCAGAATCAGTGTAAACTGCAAACACAGACAGCATCAGCATGGTGATTGCTGGCCCTGTCCCCCGCATTTAAGCATGGCTTTCCCCCAGATAAACTCCTCCAAGACTGGGCTTGTCCATCTATTTAACGTAAGTTGTGGTTAAGCTCTTCTTGTGGGATCCTGAGAGCTTAAGACATGAGACGGTGCTTTTATTTTTTTAACTTAAGGCCCTAAAAAAGGAGGCATCAGGTGCCAGGGCACCGGAGGGATGTGGAGCCAAGGCCTCATGTCGCTTGACCTGAGACGTAGGAGAAATGCAGGTGCAGGAATGGGCATCCAAAGCATGCTGAGATGGTGTTGGAGGATTCTGGAGGTAGTTAGACGGGGGGGGAAAAAAAGGTTGTTTTTTTTTTTACCCTAGTGCTTATTGGCAGTGATCCTTAGAACAATTTACCTGCAGATCCACAACCAGACTTCATCTTGCAGGGAGTTAGTAGTTTCACTCTAAAAGAATGTCCCCCAGTGGAGCGGCATCTCTGGGATGTGGAATAAACCGGGGAGCTGTGGTATTAAATGTCATTTAAATCCCCATCATATGCAGGAAAGCCTGCAGGAACTGACAGAGCAGACTGACTGCAGCAAACTAGCCCGAGCTGTAAAGTACCAATTGGTAAAAAATACAGGGAAAATCTCATTTTACTTTCTACTGGATGGACCAGTTACACCAATGATACGGTGTCTTCAGCAGCTAAAGATATGGGCAGTATTAAATACAGATTATAGAGTGTAATGCGGCAAAGAAAAGTCATTTTCGATTGAGGAAAATTTTGTGCTACGTGATTCTGCAAGACTCTGACCCCAGCGTACCAGATATTAAATCACTCCCTGATTATTCATATCTCAGATTACACAGACATTTCAAAAGGGATCATGCTAAAACCTCCTTTGCATTCAGCAGCGCGGGACCCATCCGCTGCCGGGCAGGAAGGCGGCATTTCCCTGGGGGCTGAACAGGCAAGCGTGACGGTGCACATCGGTGGGGCCAGCTCCTGAGGCTCTGGGACCTTTCCTTGTTAGTTCACGGGGGAAAAAAAAAAACACAACAGTATTTTTCTCTTATTCATGAGGCAACGCGTGAGGACTGATGGTTTCACCACCTCACTCGCCGTCCCGTGCCCGGTGGTTGGGCTAATAATTGAAGACGCGCTGAAAGCCAGGTTTATTATGGGGTTTGCTGGGCCGTGGCAGCTCCCGTGCCCCTCCGTGCCCCTCCGAGGCTGCCTTTCGGCCACGGTCGGACCCTGCTGCAGAGATACAGCAGGAACGGGTACCCTGCCAAAGCTGCAGCCAAAGTTGTCGCCCACCGCAAAGCGGCCACGTTAAGTGCAAAATCGCTGAAAATGTTTTAACTCAGCCTTTCACAGGTTGAGAAGATGGTTTCGTGGATAGAGGTGGCTGCGGTTGATGTACACATGCTGTTCAGTGAAAATATAAGGGCTGTAGATTTTGGTAGTAGTAATTATTTCCCACAATAAGGATAACACTTCCATTCCCTCAGAGCACTGGAGATAAGAGACATTTTTTCTTGAGGACAATGTTTCTTTGGGAGAAAAGATGTTTCATTTAAAAGAAGCTAGGTCTAGCTACCTTGTCTTAGCAATTACCCAGATACGCTCTGTTATAAATGAGCTGATTCAGAGACCGACAGTGATTTCAGCCTACAGAGCCTGAGATCTGTGGAGTGTGGCCATCCAGCGCCAAAACGTGTATGTATATATCCAAAAGCAAAAGACAGGATTCAAGTGATCCGACATTTTCCAGTATCCCAGGCGAGGTTGCAAATTACCATGTTTTATAGCTTAATTTTTCTTTCTTTCTTTCTTTCTTTCTTTCTTTCTTTCTTTCTTTCTTTCTTTCTTTCTTTCTTTCTTTCTTTCTTTCTTTCTTTCTTTCTTTCTTTCTTTCTTTCTTTCTTTCTTTCTTTCTTTCTTTCTTTCTTTCTTTCTTTCTTTCTTTCTTTCTTTCTTTCTTTCTTTCTTTCTTTCTTTCTTTCTTTCTTTCTTTCTTTCTTTCTTTCTTTCTTTCTTTCTTTCTTTCTTTCTTTCTTTCTTTCTTTCTTTCTTTCTTTCTTTCTTTCTTTCTTTCTTTCTTTCTTTCTTTCTTTCTTTCCTTCCTTCTTTCTTTCTTTCTTTCCTTCTTTCTTTCCTTCTTTCTTTCCTTCCTTCTTTCTTTCTTTCTTTCTTTCTTTCTTTCTTTCTTTCTTTCTTTCTTTCTTTCTTTCTTTCTTTCTTTCTTTCTTTCTTTCTTTCTTTCTTTCTTTCTTTCTTTCTTTCTTTCTTTCTTTCTTTCCTTCTTTCCTTCTTTCTTTCCTTCTTTCTTTCTTTCCTTCTTTCCTTCTTTCTTTCTTTCCTTCTTTCTTTCCTTCTTTCTTTCTTTCCTTCTTTCCTTCTTTCTTTCTTTCTTTCCTTCTTTCCTTCTTTCTTTCTTTCCTTCCTTCTTTCTTTCCTTCTTTCTTTCCTCCTTTCCTTCTTTCTTTCCTCCTTTCCTTCTTTCTTTCCTTCTTTCTTTCTTTCCTTCCTTCCTTCTTTCCTTCCTTCTTTCCTTCCTTCTTTCCTTCCTTCCTTCTTTCCTTCTTTCCTTCATTCCTTCTTTCCTTCTTTCTTTCCTTCTTTCTTTCTTCCTTCTTTCCTTCTTTCTTTCCTTCTTTCTTTCTTTTTCTTTCCTTCTTTCTTTCTTCCTTCTTTCTTTCCTTCCTTCTTTCCTTCCTTCTTTCTTTCCTTCCTTCTTTCTTTCCTCCTTTCCTTCTTTCTTTCCTTCTTTCTTTCCTTCCTTCTTTCCTTCCTTCTTTCTTTCCTTCCTTCTTTCCTTCCTTCTTTCCTTCTTTCTTTCCTTCTTTCTTTCTTTTTCTTTCCTTCTTTCTTTCTTCCTTCTTTCCTTCTTTCCTTCTTCCCTTCTTGTCTTCTTTCCTTCCTTCTTTCCTTCCTTCCTTCTTTCCTTCTTTCCTTCTTTCTTTCCTTCTTTCTTTCTTTCCTTCCTTCCTTCTTTCCTTCTCTTTCTCTTTCTCTCTACTCTCTTTCCTATGTTGACCATGCATACATGGAATAAAAGTCTTCCATAATAGGCGTTTCATTAAAAGTTCATGCTTCCTAGTGAGAATTTCTGATATTTTTGCACTCACACTATCATATAAAAGGCATTTTCTGATAGAAAAACATCCCCTGACACTGTTCAAGACACTTGTGACCAGCCGCGCTACAGTGCCAGTGGCTGCAGCGGTGGCACGGCCAGCTTTTGTCGCCCGAATGAAATAAGGCCGTTCTGTAGCTGCAGTGGGAGCGGAGTTTAGATGGGTCTGTGGCCCCGCTCTGCATTTAACTGACTATCTGCCGTGCCTGGTGAGAATTGTCTTGTAGTCAAGGCCATCGACGTGATTATATTCATACTTTTATCACCTGGCAAAGGACTAAAAGAAGATAGACTTTGTAGGAAATTTGTTTCCACTCTGGTTATTTCATCTGTTTGTATAAATAAAGCTGCTGGAGGAGTCCATCTGTATCCATCGTCGCTCGATGGTGCCACGTAACATTTGCTCTGCTCCTGAGAAGCGGGAGCTGGGTTTTCACGTCCGTGCGCCCTCCCTTGAGAGACTGGGTGGAAGACACGCGGTCGTCTCCCCTCCCCATGTATTTTGGCCACGAGAAGATAGAGACGCAGGAAAAACACACTCATTTCTGAAGCTTTTGGGGATCTGCGGCTGATTTTCAGAAGAAGAGGCAATTTTGCAAGGCTCCATTGCAAAATATCTGCCAGATACCTACTTATTCTCTCTGTGCATTTGTTGTGATTGCATATGCTGCTCACATATATATTTAGAAGCAGCCAACAGTTAGGTGTCCCATTTAGCTGGGAAATCTTATGCACAGATGCCCTATGCATGCAAATGTATATTTATGTGTTGCAGCGCTTTCAGGACCATTTTAAAATGGCTTGAATATATTCATTATTTTGTAGTATTTGAAATATTTCAAAGGAACCTCAAATTGAATAGATACACCAACTGTAAAAATAGCAATTGCATTCCCCGTTCGTCTTTTTGCATGCACAAGTTTTCAGATTCATGGTTCTGTACTTGGGGACCTCACTCTTTTATACGAAGACATTATTCATTCGTGCAGTTCAGTCATTTAGTTGTCTCCTAAACATGCATCCTGAAAAAAAATTAAAGGGGAGGTTTTTTTTGGAAACAAATTCAGGCTGGTTGCAAACATTGTTTTGTGAAAGTCTCTTCCAGTAGCGTCCTTTGAAATTTCTGTGTCTGCTGGGAAATTAGGCAAGTCAGGAATTAAGATACCAAAACATGGAAGGAATATTATCGTCGCGGGTACGCGAGGCTCAGAAATCCATTGCCTGTAGGCGGTTTGGGCTATGGTGCCACACAACCCGGGTGTAGATTTACTCATCTGCCAGGAATCCCTCCCAGCCGAAAGGATCAGCGATAGTCTGCCCAGGTTATTTACTGACGCCCTGTTTCCCATTTCTACAGCAGAGGTATTAAGTTCTACATCTTTCATTCTTTTCTTTTTTTTCCTTTTTATTAATGAGGCTCTTGATACCGTCGCTGTAACATCACCTGTTTCAGTCCATTATTTTTTCCATGCGCATTGGTAGTTAGATATAATATTGTTATGCCTCTTAGGGTACGTAAGATTGATGAGGAAAGTGGGTATTGCTTTTTTCTGTGATTTGCATACTGAATTATGAGGGTCATCGCTTCTTCCATGAAAGCATTTCCTTTTAGCAGCGATATTTACTGCAATTCATTTAGGAAACCTATAGCTCTAATTTTTTAGAGTGAGGTGCGGGGTTCCGACCGCATGACTCTAATTAAATTCAATAGGAAACTTTCAATAATTAAAACCTATTTTTCATTTGCCTTGCGCCTCCGTCGCGGAGGGAGCAAAAAAACTAATTAAGAAGAATTCTGATTCACTGAACTCTTGCACACCATTAGACCGCTGATTAGCAGAGTTACAGCAACGCGAGCGAGCGACACCCTCTTACGCTGCTCTGTGCTGCCAGAGATAGGGTTGAAAGGATAAAGCGAAGGCTAAAAAGGAAAGGACAGCTATTCCGACTGCATCGACATTTATATATGAGCTAACCTGAATGAACTAATGACTTTGAGGAACACAAGACAGTGAATATTTAGCTGCGTTGCTTACTAGGAGCGGAGAACGAGGACCTTATCTAGATTGTATGTACTTAATAAGGCTAACTGGCCTTCCAAGTTTTCTTTGAACTGCCGTTAGAGCGATAAAATTAAGGTTGTGATATTTAATTGGAAAGAGTGAACGCCGATCCGCGTCTTTACCTTTACTCTAGTATTTCTACTTAAGGATATGTAAAGCTTCAGAGGAGACTGGACAAATTTCGTTTGTCTGGAAAGGCGGGCAATGGAGTAACAGTTTTGTTCTTGCTGTGAAGGTGTGAGCCTCGTAATTCATGCAAGAGGTGACATTTTCACCATCAGTCGAAATGGCTTGTTTTACATTTGTACCAGACGAAGATGAGCTGAGTGGTTTTAAAACCTTGTTAACCTCTCATGTAGGAGCACGTTTCTGTTTCAGAATAATAATAAAATGTTATCCTCCATCCTTGGGAAGGCTGTAGAAATCCCAGGGAAAGAAAAAGACGCTCTCTTCTCCAGGCAGATGATGGTCGGAGGATGTGATGGGAGGACACACGGAGCCAAGGTGGCAGGTCGCCTTGTGTACCCTCAGCGAGGGTTTTTTTTCTAAGAACTCAGTGGATTTGGTCTCTTGGGACCAAATTTCTGAGGTTTTAATGCCCACGAAGTGATGACAAAGAAAGGAATCACATGGGGAGCGGGTCTGGGTGGCGTGCCCACCCTCCTCCTTCCTCTCTCGCTGCTCAGCACGAAGCCTGGCGGAGCCCTCGCCAGCCTGGCTCCCCAGTCCCTGTCGGCGTTTCGGTGGGAGCACTGGGACTGAGAGCGAAGGACAGGCAGAAGGAGAGAAGCAGCGGCACATCCACGTCTTGTTTTACCGATTGCTTTTGGATGAATTTCTGCACCGGTGAGCACCTGAGCGAAGGTCTCCCCGTGGCAGGAGCGCCCTGGTCCCACAGGGGATCCCCAGGCAACGAGGTGGTTGTCTCATAGAGTACAAAAAGTGGCTTTTCGGCAATGACCCTCAAATGTTTCCAGGTGCTTCGGGTTTTACACTTCCTTGGAGTAGCAGATGGCAGCTTATTTCTATGACATTTGTTGGAGGTTGGATTATATAAGCACAGACCCAAATCTCCTAACTGGCATGGCTTTGGGCTGCTTATTCAACACGAAACCCCACAGCCTGGCAATTCTAATGGTTGTCCTTCCCCCCCTCCCAGGGATTTCAATGGCAGAAGAAATCCTTTTGTAATTCTGTAACTAGTCAAGGATTCCTTCATTTCTATGCCCAACTCTGGCTATGACTTCTTTTTTTCACTGATACTCTATGAACCATCTGAAAACCAGTCTGATACCTTTCCTGAGCTTTTTACATCGCCTTGCTGGGAGATGTAAGGAGGAAGGAGCATCTGCCCCGTGCCTTTCTGGGAAAATATCGCCGGCTTTGATTCCAGCCTGTCCCGACGAATGTTCGCGGCAGTCGGAGCGTCGCTGCAGCTAGTACGGTACAGCCGTCATTGCTCTAATACCATTAAAAATACAAGCTGTAATGATGACACCTGTCATCTCTGCGTCGCTAGCAAAGACCTGCCTGAAAATGACCCACATTTTCTAACAAGCCAGGCTGACAAATCTAAAGCCCTGTGATCATCTTCTCCCTGTGACCTTATCAGGGGTATTTTTTTCCCCCCTTTATGATTTCCTTTTATCATAAATCCAAGCCATTAATGCTGCTTTTTATACACGCATTTATTCAGAACACTGCAAATATTTTGACAAGGTATTATTCTTTCATAAGGTTTCTGTAAATACAATTAAACTAGATATAACTCAGAATGATGGTGGTCCTTCCAAGATTTTGTAGACTTCCCGTGGGTGCTGTTTAGTCCTTTAATTGCTTACTAATGTAAAAATATCATTGTTAGTATAGTATAAATCATGACAATTTTGTCCCACAAGAGGCTAAGAGCGGCTCAAGATGCTGTAATTAAGATATACTAATAGATCCAGCAATTTATGTAACAGCAGCTTTTAACGAGGTTGAAAAATAGTATTGCTCATATTGTACCGGAGGCAGAAAAGACAAAGAAGAGCAGTTCCCGTTTGCCGCAACAGGGTGGTTATCTGAGTTTCAGTACTTGTGGGCAGCATCATCTGGGAACTGTTAAAGCTGCACGTGTGGAATTTTCTGAATATACCCATATGCGTTTGGCTTTGGAAGTCTCAGATATTCTTTAATAGGTGCATTGAAGGCGTTGAACTAGGCCCTCCTGAACTATGTCAAAATTATTCTGGATATCTCCTAACAGGATTAGAAAACCTAAGCCTTGTGATCTGCCTGGGGGATTTAAGATCATTTGTGTCTCTATCAGGAAAGTTTCGACCATCACCAAGAAGTAAGCCTCTGCCGCAGGAGCAGAGGAGGCAGTGAGTAGCAGGTGGGTGTCTGCTCCGCTGCGGCTGGGAGGCTTGCAGGGCTCTGTGCCAAAATTAGGACCCGTACCCATCAGCAGAGTCTGACCGCATTTCTTGGCCCTGCAATTAGCGCGTTTCTTTGTCTCAAAATGAGCAGGGAAACCCGGGAGACGAGCACATAACTGAAATTATGCCTCTTTTGCCTGAGGCCAACAGACCCTGGACTGACTGCTGTTTGTGCTCTGCGCCCATCAGCCGGGGGTTTAAGAACCTGATTTAGGCAGGAAAGCTCCGGAGACCCTCCCCGGGAGCCAGAAGCCTCCAAGAGTTTGGGAATCTTAACCGATTCCCAGCGCTGCCCTGGAGCAGCCGAGGTGGGAGGTGGTCCCCGTCCCCAGGCCGTGCCCCGGCAGGCGGACCCGGCGGGGAGCCGAGCTGCCCCGGGGCACTGTGGGGAGCAGCGGGGTGGCCGTGTGCCATGCGGGGAGCCCCGGAGCATCCCTGCAGCCGGGCGGGTTTGCGGAGTGCATCGCACCGAGGTGTGCGTGCCTCAAGCGGGTCTTAGGAGCCAGTATCCAAAGTATATATTAAAACCCTGAAGACCCAGGGTACTAGGAGTGTCTACTCTGCAGATTTCTAAGCGTTGGACAGATTGTCACTGGCATCACAACTACAAATTACTTTTAACAGCGTACCTTAAACTGGCATTTTATAAAAAGTTATTAACAATTCCCAGAGCAGCCTTGGGACGGCCTTTCCTTTCCTCTGAAAGAGGACTACAGTTATGCTCCAGCTCTCTTTCCCCCTCTGGACCGTCAGGCCTTGACATTTCTCTGTGCAAAGCTGAACGTCTTCAAAACACAGTTGGCGAGGGGCACTCGCCCTTCTTGCGCACCTCGGTCCGAGCAGCAGCCTGGGTCCTGGGGATTCTCCTGGCACCAGGGGCTCACCCACCCAGCTTGGGCGACCTTTCATGCGACGCACCTTAATCTCTTAAATTTTTATATTTCTTTTAATGGATTTCTCTAGCCTAAGTGATGGGTTTTATGGTGCGTTGTCAGATTCCATAATCACCATGAAAATATTTTACGACAACAAAGGAGGTCAAACACCAGCTTTGTGCGAGGTAGCAGTAAATTCGGGGCTGTAAGAGCGACTACGGAGAGTTGTATACTTTCATAGATGCCTCCCTGGGTGGTGCTCTTAGTCTGTGTACCAATAAGAGCAATATTATAACGTAAAAGCAGTGGGAGTGAAGTGACTGAAGTGAATGGTGAATCTCTGACTCAGGACATCAGTCCTGTAAAAGCTCATTAAGGAACGCTCTTTAGTTTCAAGGCAAGGATTGCAAGCTCAACAAGGTTTTATTTCGTTAAGAAACAGCTGGATTTTCTGTTTGGTTTCTGGGGTAAATGAAGCTAGCCCAGCCAAAAAGAAAGTCTGGAGTCACAGGGATGATTTCCGTGGTTGGGATTGTTGCGTGGCTGCATCGTGTTTCGGTCAGCAGGAGCACAGGGCAGCGCCAGGGTGGGGTTGTCTGATGAAGTTGGTTTTGCAGCCGTGTGCAAAACCCGTCATGGAAACATAGAACAGTTTGGGTTGGAAGGGACCTTAAAGACCATCTAGTCCCAACCCCCCTGCCGTGGGCAGGGACACCTTCCACCAGACCAGGTTGCTCAAAGCCCTGTCCAACCTGGCCTTGAGCACTTCCAGCGATGGGGCATCCACAGCTTCTCTGGGCAACCTGTGCCAGTGCCTCACCGCCCTCAGAGTGAGGAATTTCTTCCATATATCCAATCTAAATCTACCCTTTTTCAGTTTAAAGCCATCACACCTTGTCCAATCACTACTTGCCCTTGTAAAATGTGCACATTGCTGGGTGACATTGAGCTTCTCATCAGCCAACACCCCAAGTCCTTCTCCTCAGGGCTGCTCTCAATTCATTCTCTGCCCAGCCTGTATTTGTGCTTGGGACTCCCCCGAGCCATGTGCAGGACCTTGCACTTAGCTTTGTTGGACTTCATGAGGTTCACACAGGCCCACCTCTCAAGCTGTCCAGGTCCCTCTGGATGGCATCCCTTCCCTCCAGCATGTCAACCACACCACACAGCCTGGTGTCATCGACAAACTTGCTGAGGGTGCACTCAATCCCACTGTCCGTGTCACCAACAAAGATGTTAAACAGTGCTGGTCCCAGTCCCGACCCCTGAGGAAGCTCAGTCATCACTGGTCTCCACTTGAGCATTGAGCCGTTGGCTGCAGCTCTTTGAGTGCAACCATCCAGCCAATTCCTCATCCACTGAGTGGTTCATCTGTCAAACCCATGTCTTTCCAATTTAGAGACAAGGATACCATGTGGGACAGTGTCAAATGCTTTGCAGAAGTCCAGGTAGATGATATCAGCTGCTCTTCCCTGATCCACGAGCGCTGTAATCCCGTCATAGGAGGCCACTGAATTTATCAGGCACAATTTGCCCTTAGTGAAGCCAAGTTGGCTGTCGCCAATCACCTCCTTATTTTCCATGTGCCTTAGTGTAGTTTCCAGGAGGATCTGCTCCATGATTTACCAGGCACAGAGGTGAGACTGACTGGCCTGTAGTTCACCAGGTCTTCCTTCTTCCCTTTTTAAAGATGGGGGTTATATTTTCCCTTTTCCAGCCAGTGGGAACTTCACTGGACTGCTGTGACTTCTCAAATATAATGGGTAGTGGCTTAGCAGCTTCATCCACCAGTTCCACAGGCGCATCTCATCAGGACTTGTTCAGCTTCAGGCTCCTTAGATGGTCTCAGAGCTGATCTTCTCCTACAGTGGGACGTTCTTCATTTTCCCAGCCCCTGCCTTTGCCTTCTGCGACTCGGGCGGTGTGGCCTGAGCACTCGCTGGTAAAGACTGAGGTTAAAAAGTTGTCAAGTACCTCAGCCGTCTCCATATCCTGGGTGACCCAGTTCTCCCTGTCGCTCTTAAGCAGTCTTTGGCCACCTGCTTCTAATCTGTGGTCACCTGCAAGACCTCCTTGCGTTGCCTGCAGAGCTGCTTGCGGCCAGGTGAAACCTGTCCTCCATCACACAGCAAGTATTTCTGGCAGAAACCTGCACCAGTACCCCCTCCTTTGATCCTGCCCTGTTGTTTGGCTCCGAGTAAGCTGGAGGGCCTCATCCTGATTTACGGCCAAACTCACGTTTGAAATTAATCTCCATTAGCGTTTACAATTTGTGAAGTATTTCGTAACCTTCAGCTTTCAGTAGTAATTACTACAATTATGTTTTCTTACTGTTTTAAGGGATTTGAATCCCCTTGATGCAGCGAGGAGTGCAGGAGAGAAAGTTACTGAGCGATGCTTGGAAGAACCATGACACTGAATATGCAGAAAATCTGTTCCAGTGCTGAAAAGCAAACACAGAGGGAGGTGTTTTCCCCTCTGTTTGCTTTCAATTATGGCAAAACTAGGTGTTATTTGTTCTATTCGGTTAAACAATTTTAGACCAACATATAGGTGATATTTAAGTCGAGGCTATTCCTTTTCAGAGCTGTATAAAGGTAAGGCATTTCATAGCAGCTTCGGAAAACAACCTCGTGTTTGAACACAAGGTGTCAAATCACATAACGGAAGCTAATTATCCTGCCAGTTCTCTGCTGGTGTGAATTAATGCCTATCCGTTGGCTTCCACAAAGCGATACCATGTCGGACCAGAAGAAACGTACCAGCAAGCCATGAAAACCCAGAGCGAATGGAGGGACGGGGAAGAAGGGAACTGGTTGTTTTACACCTGCTTCAGACTGTGCTCGGCGGCTCCTTGCTGGTGGCACGCAGGTTTGCCTGGAGCCCTGCGCTGATTTTTAGTCACAACACTGAATAATTCAACTTCCAGAGTCCCTTGGTGAAAAAGCGTATCCTGATATTTTAAGATTTCATGGCAGGAATAACCCTGGGGGCTTTGAGTCTCAGGGATGCGTAGGTATAAAATGTTCTCCTTTTTTTTCAACTGAGTGGCGGTCTGATTTTTTCGCATGTCACTTGATGAGTTTTATATAAAACTTAAAACCAGATAAGCTTCTGAGTGCGTCTGCGTGGACTGTGCGTACGAGCATCTCCGGCAGCGCAGGAGGGGGCTGGGGCAGGACCACAGACCTGGCCGGAGCCAGGAGGCGTGGAGGGATGCGCAGGGCTGAGCCTCCCTTCCCACCTCCCCCTGATTTTTGCAGTGGTATTTGCACTTCATTTCACTGAACATGTATATCTCATTCATTGACATCTGTTAAGGAGGCAGTGGAGAGTAAGCCGTGCATGTGAAATTTCAGCGAATAACGTCTGCATTTCAATGAGCCGGAGCTGTTGTTACCTAGCCATTTATTATGTGGCCTTTGGGGCTCTGACAGGCAACACCCAATCTGTTTCTCATCAGTTTAAATTCCAATATTTACTTACAACTGGTTCACTATAAAGACTTTCCTTAAGGTCGTGCACGTCAGCTTCGTGATGAAAATGTCCCTTCTCCAAACCCGCTCTGCAATTCTTTGGACGTTTATATATATCAAAGAGGGAGTAGCGGAGAGGAGCTGGAGGACAGAAGATGATGCTGAGAGCCGGTGTGGACATAATTATGCTCTCTGCTGCCTCTGAAGACAATAATAAAGGGCCTACAAACTTCAGCAAGAATAAAGACCGGCCTCAGGAGTGGTAATAGGTGTTGTCAGGTGCTCAGTGTATTTTTGAAATCCTGATCAAAGCCAACCATTTTAAACAGCTTTTTTTTTTTTAAGAAAAAAAAATATAAAATAAAGGCAGTACACTTTGGGATGATGTTATTCAACGAGCCAGAATTCATCCTTCGTGTCAGGAGAGACAAGAGCTGGTGGATCGGGGATGCTCAGGGGTGAGGATACAGAGATGCTGGGGAGGCAACGTGTATGTCCAGGATTCAGGGTGTAAACAGCCAGAATAAGCCACTTTTCCAAAGAGCAGCTTGGACTCTGAGATGAGTTGTGTTGTTTGGTCTGCCTTGTTCCTGAAGTATTTTCAGAGATAGCACTTGCTTCCCTGTCCTAACTCATGTTTGGTGGCAACTGCCGGGGAATACAAAATCTGTTCAGCGTCTGCGTGGTGTTTTCTCAGTTGCCCCGATGCAATCTGGCTCGGTATTGCAGGGTCATTCCCGAGAACAGGGCTGCTCACATTGGTTTCCCACAGCAAAAAAAAATAAAAGAGCAGCGAGACAATCTTGGAGGGTGCAGCAAGCCAAAAGGTACACGGAGCTTCCGAGAGGAGCCCAGGATTTCCAGGCGAGGGGCGGCTTAGCCCAGCGCCTGTCGCTGTGGGTGTAACTTGGGGATCCTTATGGCGAAGGGGCATTTTGCCCTGCAGGGATGGCCATGTACGTGAACGCTCCGCCAGTCTCCCTGGGACTCTCACCAGCAGGTTATGCTGTAATTTCCTTGCCGTGGGCTTTCTTTCCCCTTGTTTCTCCTGAACTGTCGAGCACCATCAGCTGTTGGAGGCAGACTGCTGCATGGGGTGGGTTTTACCAGACCTGCGTGGTTGGTGTTGAATTCTTATATTGTATTTTTCACTAAAAGTGAAAAGCATCGCGATAACGCTGCACGCTGGTATCCAGAATTTCCCCCAACGTGTCAGCTCGCCTGGGAAAGCGGTAGTTGGCCTCGCTGCTTGTGATATTGAAAAGTGGGCTAAGCCAAAAACTGGGGGATGTATTACAGGGAGCGCTAGTTCTTCGACAAGGGAATGGTTTTGTTGATGGGAGATCCCTACAAACACCTGCTCACTTCACCGCTGATTACCGCTACGCTTCACTAGGAAGTTTTCCACCTGTAATGTATGCCCCGTATATAGTGACAGTATAATACTAACATAATTGTCATTAGTTTTCCTGTCTCTCCATGCCGAGGAGTATCATTGCAGGTGACAGAGAGCAAACGTTCCGGTTTCCTTTCACCGACTCAGCAGAATGACAACACACCTTTTATTTTCTCCATCCTACACGCGCAGTCGATGCCTGTAAAACGTCTGCAAACAATGCTGCGCCGCGTAATGCATGGGTGCGTGTGAAATATTCATGAATTACAAATGAAGACTCGGAACAGAGAACCTCTGACTAGGTAGTAATGGATTAGCAAATTAGGATGTGATTTGTTACATAGAAATTTGCTTCTTCCTATTTAATTTATAGGATTTATCATTTTGTGAAGGAGGCGCTGGCCCTTAAGGCTTAATGTAAAGTAAAATAAAAGAAAATGGTTTCAGAGATGTCATGCATGATGCAATAATGGATTTTTGCCAGGGAAGAAATAATTTAAATAGTCTTCGTACTATGAAACTAAAGCACCTTCAGACTCTTGAAGTTGTGTATAAGCTCAGGGACAGAATGTAATTGCGCTCCCAGGTGGAATTGCTAGTTTTATGCCTGAGCAGGTGACAACTGAACGACGGGGATGTGCAGACCAGCATTTTCTGGGGTCTCTCTTTTGAGTGTCATGCTAGAGAAATCTAAAATATAAAAGACTGTCAGAAGAAACAGCCGTAACTCCATTGGAAACCAATTTGCAGGAATCCCATTGAGCAGCACTCGAAAAAAGGGATTTTGAACGTTTGGGACTGTGTTTTCTGTGCACGACAATAAGAGAGTCGGAGCCGCATCTCCTGGCGGGCTCTTGGTGCTGTAAGTGGTGCATGGTGCCACTAACTTTGGGTGACGAAGAGCAGAAAGCATGGGCTGCAGGGCATCTCCCACTGCTGGAGAGGATTTCTTCCCCTGGCCTAGGTGGACCTGCTTTCTAGCTGCATCTGGATCCGTCCCCTCCCACTCGCAGTCGTTGCATCTCCCAAGGCAAGGTTTAGGATGTCCTTAAGTTGCAATGAAGTTTTCGGTTCGTCTCTCCGGTGTGGAGAGGCGCCTTCCTGCCTCCCGCGCCGCATCCTGGGTGCTGCAGCACGTGCTCGGTGTCTGTGGTTGCCGTCAGACCTGGAGATGGTCATTTCTGGACTACCAGAAATCCTTCCCAGCTTGTATATGGTCATCCTAAAAGGAGAAGTTTCTCCATTTACTCTGGATCGTGAAGATTGTGGTTTTGACCTGAGTTGTGGTGAGCGAGTATTGCCTTTCCAGTGGGATGGAAGAAGGGGAAGCGAGCCGCTTGCCTGAGAAAATGTCTCATTTGTGTTCGATACCGTTAAATTGCCAGCCACGAGCTCAAGGCTCCTCCAGAAAATTAGCAGGCACTTGCCATCTCACTTCTTTCAGGGTTCCTCGGGCACCTGTGAGAGCCCAGGCACTAGAGGAGGGCAGCGCCGGAGTCAGGACTCGGCCCACTTTGCCGTCTCTGAAGCTGACTTGCAGCACGGCCGTAGGCAAACGATTTAACCTCTGCTTGCCGGATCCTGTTCTCAGAAGTGTCGTCAGCACTTCAGATCATTACCTGCTCAGGGCTCTTGTGGGAGCGCGTTATTGCCCTCAAAAACCAAAGGAAAAGTGTTCGCGGCTCTGTTTTATAGCCCTTATTTGCACGCTGTTTCCCTAGCCTAGGATCTCTGTCCAGTGGTGTCTACTAAATAGAAACAAAGCAAAATATAATTGCAATGTATATGGATCATCATATAAAGGCCTGTTTCCAAGGTGGGACTTCATTTATTTGGGTCCATCTTGTTAAACCCCATGAGCTCTCAGTGGAGTAGGGCTTGGCGACAACCCTCCTCCCTCTTTATTTGGTGACGCGGTCCTTTTCTCTCACTAACTCTACTGAATTTTGATTAAGGTTAATAGTATCCGTAGGAAAGATTAAGATATCCCCGTCCTCGTGACAGACTGGGTGCTTTTGGGGTTGATGTGGGTACAAATTCTCCCTGGCCCCGAAGAGCTAAACCGGAGGTACCCGATGTCCCGGCTGGCTTCTAGAGCCTTTGGGCTGCTGGAAGAGGTGACGGGGCCAAGGTCATGCTCTTCCTCCTCGAGTTAATGTAGTTCAGGCTTTTGTGACAAATGGAAACTATTTGGAAAACTCACCCCGATGAAAGTTTATTCACAGATAAGTTTATTTAATCCAAGCTCGTTATGCAGAGAGGAGGACAGAAAATACTGCCTGCTAGGTGTAATGGTGTAATATTTTTGCGGCACACTTGGAGGGGCCTTCCTGCTGCCTGGCTGCGCTGACGTGATATTGCCTAGAAGTTTTATGTGCACGGCACGGCTCGGGACATCATATACTTCTGGGGAGGTATGTTGGGGCCCCAGAAGTATAAATTCCTACATATTCTGATTTCCCTGTGCCTATTAACTGGGCCTTGGGGAGATTTCTGAGGACCCGAAAGTATCTTTCTTTCTTCATCTTCCTCACGGAATCATAAAACCGTGTTGTTTCCTCCCGCCCCCTTCAGGGGTGGAGTTCTGAGGTGTCTCCAGCAGCCAAGTTCATCCCTGCAGTAAGACCGCTGGCCTTCACCGTTTCACACCGAGGATTCGTTCTGTCACTAGGTGTCAGATAATGAAGTGATTAATTACATTATTGTCATTTCTTTTGAAATGGGTAGAAGAGAATTCATTTTTTTGTGCTCTGCTCTTTGCCGGTTACCAGGCTTTGAGCTTTGTGCTTAATTCAGATCTCCTCCTGGTGCCGACAGGTAACGTGCCTGTCATGCGGTGCCTTTCCGTGGGAGTGCAGCTCTTTATTATTGAGAATCTGTCATTTATGTAAATCGTTTCTCCCATTATCATTTCTAAGCAGAGAGAGAGAGGATTCCCGGCTCCTGGAATCGGTATCCAGCGGATAGAGACAACCCAGGTATGAAAGCGCCTGAGACAGGTGGGAATTCTTCCACCTTTATCTGCTCTTTGCAGCTGAATTTCTCCAGGGCTGATTCATGTTGGTCCGGGAGACTCTGTACTGCTTTATAGCTAGGTACCGCTGTCAAATACTTGCTTGGCTGACAGGCTGGCAACTTCTAGGTTTTGAAGGATCCCAAATTAAATTAGAGTTGCAAGGTCCCAGTCTGTTCTCTATGCAACAGCGACTGCATCAATCTATCTGGATTTGAATGCTGTTTCCACTTGCACATGCTCACGATATCCCTCTCTGACACTTTGCCAGCGCCTCCCTGGCTTCCTCTGATGCCTGCCGTTACGGATAGAAGAGAGGATTTCTCAACATGCCAGTGGTAGATCCGTCAACCGTTTCGTTGTCTTTCAGCCTCAGAGAGAGAGAAAAAATAGCTGGGGAACATAGGATGTTCGCAGCGGCTGGGGAAAGGTTTCCCAGGAAGATCGTTGCTTTGTCAGAAATAGCGCAGAGGGGATTTGTTTGAGGTAGAGGCTGGGCAGGGGCTTCTGAGTCAGGGATTAATTCAGTTGTGTAAAGCTAGGGCTGATCTACGACACTTCGCTGCAGGAGGGATCGGGCGGGGGGGATGTGTTTGGGCGCATGTGAATCGCTGGCGGACCTGCAGCACGGCTCCCGAGCTCGCCCTGCGCCGAGCCGCCCCATCCCGTTCTGCTCGGGAGCCCCGCGGCGCAAAGATGCCAAAAAATAGTAATGGGACGTTGCCGAGCAAATATGTTTGCCACGTTACCGAAAGCACAGAGCCGTTCCCTCTCCAGCCCTGTTCCATTAGTGAAGCTACATTATACAGTCAAGATACGACATTAGGTTTTCGCAATCCTGTATTAGTCATTTCTGTTCCGCTCGCTGACCTGGAGGAAAGAGATTCGCTGCCTTGGGCGAGCGCCGGGGCTGCTTTTGAGTGGGCTGCATCAGGCCTGAACGTACCGTATGTGCACATGTAGGTAATTGTAGGCAATTACGGCCTATTCTGCTGCTGTAGGAGCTTTTCCTTGCTCCTTCTTTGTCAGCACAATAATTGCTGGTTTTATCCTGTGGTGGTTGTTGACCCAAGCTGTCCTCGACCCTCTCGGCCCCTTAGTCCTGGGCGACACCGTGCCGCAGCGAAGGCGATGGGAGCGTTGCCACCGCCGGGAATGGGGACAGTTTTCACCATTCACCCAAAAGGAGGCATCTGCAGGAAGCCTTAAGATGTGCTTTTCCTCCGGGTGTTGTGTATCCCTACGGGAATTAAATCCCTCGGGATCTTTGGGCTGCCCTGAGCCTCCAGGAGATGCTGCTCTCTTGCTCCTCAGTGCTCTCCTGTGAACGCGGGGGGGCTTGGGTTCGGTCCCTACGTCCCTCTTTGCCCCGTGCGTGTTCCCTGCTCCCGGGATGTCGGAGCTTCCTCTGCTGTAAAATGGGATTTTTATAATACGGAGAGGTGTAAAGGGAGGCGAGGGAGGGGATGGACCTGAGAGCTGTTGTTTTAAGGATCTGAAGAGCTGTATTGTGTTCTGCAAATTGGCCCGAGCAGCAGAAGCGATGTCCAACTGTTCTTCGTTTTGAAGAAGGTAAAAAAAACCCCAAACCTAAAAAGAAAGAAGCTGTGAAACAGCTGTGATACTTTCAGATGACTTGCTAATGCATATGCCAGTCTGTTAAAGAGGCCATTTACAAAAATCTGCAAGTTTTGCTGGCGGGTAGGGTGGGCTGAGGCATAGGTGCCCCTCCTCCCCCCCCCCCGGTGACCACATTCACATCTACAGCTTGGAGATTTTGCAAAAATTGTGCATATTCAATGCGCTTGTAGCATCCTGTCTGATTTTTCTCATCTTGCAGTCCGGAACTCCCAAGGGATGCGCGTCAAGCCAACAGTCATAGTTTTGCCGTGTTAATAAGTTGTCTGCTTTTATTTTATGGAGTTAAGATTGGATAAATGACATTGATTTTCGAAAGCACAGTGTGCGGTTTACAACGCTTCAGCTTAACGTTTCTCAATTTTCCGTTCCTTTCCATCTGACACCTACACCGATCCCTCCCCGTGGTGTGGTTGGAGCTGGCTAAAGGCATTTTCACCTATTGCACTGAAAAAATCTCCGCTGAATAAGTACGGGCTGAAGAAGAGCTTCAAGATCAGATCCTGTGAGAAAATCCTAACATCTGTGCAATAATTAAATGATTAATGTGAATAACGTTCTCTGTAAGCGAAAGATTTGGAGGTGTATTATTATATTAGCAGTGTTTATAGCAAAACAGGTAATAGCGTCCCAATTAATGTCACAGTGTGTGCTCATTAGGTTTTCAGCTGATCTTGGGAAACTTCATTCTTATGACAAATAAGAACTTTCTGGTGGAATAACAATAATAAAAGAATTGCCCTAGATAAAGCCTTGACAGAAATACTGTGTAGAATAAGAAGTATACATAGCTAGTCTTGCTATGCTGGCTAATGCTTTAAAGATTTATGCCGAGGTATAAAATACGCTAGGGCATGTCGTTTATAATAAAGGAATAAAGGAGTTGCTGCAGCCCAATCGGTGGAGTATAAAGCCCATAGAAATGAGGCGTGAGATGCTGCAAGGAGAGGACTTTGGGTTCTCCGTTGAGCTCCTCCCAGGTCAGGAGCTCGCAGGTAGCTCTGCCATTCCCATCCCGTGCCGCGGGGTCTCGGTCTTCGCGTGCTCCTGAGCTTTTCTTCTCCCTCCGCCCCCCCCCTCCCAGAGCAGGGAAACAGCCGAAGCGATTTGCCCAAAGGCTTTGTCAGCGGCCAGGCTGGGAATAAAACCCAACTCTCATTTTCTAACTGACAAATGGAAAGTACCGTCAGCAGGTGTCACCAGCCTGGGAAGAACCTGGGGAGGAAGGAGCCAGACTTGATAATGGAATGATAGCTTGGAGAAACGATACTAAATAAACAAGATAAAGTGAAATAAAGGGAAGAAGATGTAGGCAAGAGACCCCCAAGAGCATGGGTACAGGTTGACAAAGGTTTGGGCTTGAGGGCAATGTTCCCAAAAGAGGATCTGGGAGAGATGGTGGATCCCGTAACCAAAAGCATGATGCTGTCGTGATGAAGGCAAATCTTGCTGCGTTAAGTGAAGGGCCACGTGTGGCAGCGCACGGAGGGAGTTACTCCTCTCCGCTTGACACTGATGAGGCCGCAGCTGGAAAACAGGGCTCGGGTTCAGGGACTGCGCTTTAAAACTCTGCAGACTATCTGCGGGGTCTGTTCGGAGGTTTGGGAAACGGTGACCTTTAAGGGAAGGTAGTTAGAAAGAGAAGGCTAAAGCCTTCTCAAAATAAAGAAAAATTTTGTTGTAGAGAGGATGTGGTCAGTTGTTTTCTACTGGGGACCCTGCTGTTAGAGGTCAGCTTAATAGCCAGCAAAGGTTTAAGCTGGGTCTTAGGAAAAAACTGTCTAAATATCAAAATAATTATGAAAGAGTTTCCCTTGGACGTTCTTAAGGACAGAAAAGGCAAATATCAGTTGGGGATGCTTCAGGTCTGCTGCTTCTCCCCAGCACCCTACTGAGGCGCTTTCTGCCCCCCACCTCGTGTCCGCCTTTCTCCCCACAGCACGTCCAGCGCTCGGGGCTATCTATTTAACACCAAGTTTGTCAGCCACTTGAGTGGCTGCACAGGCCAGGCTTAATTGTGTTTCTTTCCGTGAGAGATGCTTTTCAGCATGTATTTTCATGAGGGAACTGGCAAATTAAACCACAGTGATCTTTACGCTTTAAAAATATGTCATCGGGTAGAAACCTTGGTGCGCCTTGTTGATGTTGCCGCAATTAATGGCTGTGCTAATTTGTCTTCTCTTCTTGCTCTCTCTCTAGCCATCGCTGTAACTTCTTGTCCCTACCGCACCCCCTGCATTTCAATGAAATATTCAAGAACAATCACCGACGATAAAATGTATAGGTAATCTGAAGTGACAGTTGCTGTGTGTGAATCATTGATATTTGAGATAATTGCATTTAAAGTCCAGTCTCATAATGGTTCGTATTGATTGAGGGTAGGTAGCCAGATGTACTGTGGAGCTGCACGGGCAGCTGGATTTCGGATTGCAGCAGAGCTTTTCCATCTGGGCATGTTAAAAACGTGCCCCCCCAGGGCTGGCTGCCGGCAGGGCAGGCTCGGCCGTGGCTCCTCCATTTGGTGCCTCCGCAGATCTGAGCAAGGCCTGTCCCACTGAGCAGAAATTCAGGGATCCTCAGGGCATTTTATAGAATGTCCCGTTGTTTTCGGCTTTCGGCGGGCAGCTGGCTCTGTGGCTGCAGAAATGAATTTGCTGGTGGGCGAACGGGATGGTTTTTGGTTGCCACACGCTGTGTCGCTTGAGTTTTTAAGGGCTTTTGTGAATGGAAACACCTACTCAGTACGTACCTGAAACATTTTTGCTTGACTGAAAATGATAAATCTAATGGTTAAACGCCCTGGAATTAGGGGATTGGTTTGTATTTATTCAGTGGACTGTAACTCCACGATGTAGGGCTTGTCCATCACCTTAACGTAAGGTGATGCCCTCGAGATGTAGAGATTTTGTCAACGCTTTAGCATTTCCCCGTGACCAGGATCATAACAAGCTCAGGAGCGTCTCACAGCCCCCACGTCTGTCCCTTTCCAACCCCTGCACCGTGCTGCCTGCTCGTCGCAGCAAATTAAAGCTGTCCGTATCTCAGGTACGTTGAGAAACAACCGACTTGTTTAATAATGTCTTTGATTGCAGTTCAGCTGTCTTCCCTTTTAATGCAAACCAATCAGGTTTAACTAATTACTCGCATCAAATGTGTCAAAATCTGGTAAGCAAGAAGACGGGAAACGGGATGTTATTTCCCCGTCGCTGTTTTTTTTTTTCCCCCTGAATTTTCAAAACACAGCGAAGCATGTTAGTTGAGTGTTTGCAAATACGGTGCTGTCAGGAGAGCGGGCAGTGGGTTGGAATGCAAAATGCGTGGCTGTTGTGTGCGTTACTGGAACAATTAATACAGTAAATGGCAGATGAAGTTAGGCACACGATAGAGTAAGCCAACACAGGAGACGCTGCATCATTTCCTCAGCGTCTTCTTATGTTATTAATAAACATTATTTTGGGATTATGAGCTACAAGAAAGGCTAAAAATTGAGCACCGTGACATGTAAATATGGGCAAGAAGAAAATAATGTCCTTGCACAAGTCTTCAGAGCTCCCATCTGCAGTGCTGGGGGTGAAGAGGGGTTTGCTGGGTTGAAGAGGCATTTGGAAGTGTGATGCCACGTGAAGCAACGGCTTCTCGCCCTTGGGGATCCCCCCGGGGAGAGACGTGGGCTGGGGGGGGTGGTGCAAGAGGCTGCTCCGGGGCGGCTCTCGCCGTGCAGAGGTTTCTGCGATGGGGGTTTATTTGCCGAGCTCTGTACAGATGTTAGCCCCAGCCCAAGTCCTAGCTAGGCTGTGAGGCTGGACAAGATAAGCGCACCCTCCCTTAGACATTTCCTATCACTCCAGGACTGATTTCTCCCCTCTAGTTGCAGTAGGATCCTATCTTCTTTACCTTCTTCATAATTTCCACCCCCTCTTCCATGCAATGGCTATATTCCTCTTCTGAGAGCCACCATCGTGGCCCACCATGAAATACTTCATGTCGTAGGGGCTTTCTGATGGTGAGCAGCAGTTACCGGTGCCGGGGGCTCAGCAAATACATCGCTCTGCCCAACCTGGCTTTGGGAGCTCTAATGGGATAACCAGGCTCTGGATTTAAATATCTGTGAAATTCCAGACTCTCATGGAAATCTTAAAACTTCTTAACACATGATGCAGTTGAGAAGGATATGTGCTAGGAGGCTTCCAGCACAGCGTGCAGGTCATTAGGTCCTATCAACAGAAAAATAATGTTTTCACGCTCCTCTGAGGTGCTCGGGCTGCCTTGGACTCAGCTTAAAATGAAGACCTGGGAGTGCATGGTATGGTCCAGGGAGCTCCTTGTCCATGTCCACCTCTCCAGCACCGGGCCGTAGCTCTGCTCGGCTGCTCCCTCCTCTGCGGCGGGGTCACAGCCTGTGCCAGGGAATAGGCCCCTTAATCTCCCTCTTCCTCGATTTCCCTATCTGCCCAAGAGGTTTAATAATAATAAAACCTGCTTTTCTCACAGGACTGTCCTGAAGTTCAGTTCGTTAATGTTGATAAAGCGCTTCGGGTCCTCCAGTGGGGAGTGCGAGATGGAGCGAGGCAGGAGGGGAAATGAGGCATTTTAAGCCATTGGCGGCACGTAAGATGTCAGCGGCAAGAAAGAGGATTCTGTCTCTGTAAAAGACTCCGAATGAAAGAGAAAAAGAGAAGAAAGGCACTTTTAGAGAGTCACTTTCCAGGTATTAATCATCGTCTAAGTATTTACAGAGTGTCGCTGTCATATTTACTTTCCATCCACAGTCTATCTTTTGCTCAAGCCACTGATTAATTGCCTGTCTGGACATCTGAAGTACTAATTAATTGATGACCCAAATGATGACCCAGAAATACTAACTATGGTGCCCCTGTGCTTAAATGCTTTTTTACACGCAAAAGAAAACCTTCACCAGGCATGTTTTGTAGGCAAAACCAGAAAGTTTTCCTCTCTCTTTAGTATGGGATTTTGCTCCCTCCCCACATGGGGAAGGCAAAATTTTTACGAAACAAACTACCAGAAATGGAAAACCATAACCCTTTGGGTTTTAAACTCAAAATCTTCGTATAATATTTTGGTTTAGGCAAAGAAAAAAAATTTAAAAATCACTTTGTGCATTTTCCATTCGATGTATGACTCCGAGCTTCGGCGCAGCCTGTTGCCCTCCCATTATCAGATGTGAATCTCCTCTGCCAGTATCGCAGGGAGAAAAAAAAGCGGAGAGCCGTATGCAGAGCTGCGGAAGTGTGACAAGGAAAAATAACTCTTTGCTCTGCTTTTATAATCTCCCCAACCCGCTCTTGTTCCCAAGGAGAAGTTAAAGAAGAAGCACTCGGGTGCTAACGGGGAAGGAGACGGTGTTTAGCTACTTTAGCATCATTTTGGTCTCTCTTCTGGCCCTCCTTCAAGGCTCCACGCAGGTTTCTAAAGTGGAGTCCTGGTGGGATCCTCCGCTGTAACTCTCTCTTATCATGCAGTGCCTAAATAATGTAGAAGTGAGGAATGGAGATAATAGGACTGCTGACATCTGGCTAATTGCCATGCCGGCTGGGGGCTGCCGGGGAGCTGAGGGAGGCATGATTTGGGGCTGAAGAACTTCTAGTGAACCGTGATGGACAGAAGCCATCAGAGAGAGACAGGCAGAGGAAGAAAATACAGAGGGTTTTTTTTTTTCTCTCTAAATGGGTCTCAGTGGAAACGCCATCACCTCTGGTATCATGCGGCTTCAACCTATCAAAGATAACAGCTTCAAGGATGGGAAGGCGTGGGCACTCTTTAGCAGTTGTAAAATACTGGCTTGCAAGCGTTGCAGCTGAGTTTCGAGACCCGTCGAGAAAATCCGTTGCGTTTATGCAATTAGTGCATAAAATCGAGGCACGCCACGATTTTGTGTTTTGTGCACCTTTTCCTGTTGAAGATTGCAGTTAGTAGTGGGAAAATTCAAGAAAGCCCCACCTTGTCTTTTTTTTATCACTCTAAGAATTTGCTTTTTTCCCTTCCTAACATGCTTTTAGGCCAAAAAAAAAAAAAAAAGGCAACTATGCTTTTATAAATTCACTACACACTTACAAATGATGAGTGTGGTCTGACTGACTGCCTTCCCCTCCTATCCTATTGTTCTCTTAGATCTGAAGCTCTTCCAGGTAGACATAATATCTCTGTAGGCATTTGGCCTCCGGAGCACTATTCATTAGTTTGAGTAACCTTTCGTTTTTAACTCTATGCATTGGCAGAAATATCTTTTAAAATGTTAGTGAATCAAAAAATAATCTTTAAAAATATTAGTTCCATTGACAACTTTCTGCAAAGAAATTGTAAAGGGACTGTGAAACCACCGGTGGCTAAAGATATTCTGGGGACTTGCTTGAGTAAGGGGGTGGTTGAATGTGGTGAAATACACGTCCTGTCATTGAATTTGCAAGAGAAATTAGTTTTTCCAAATGCATGTAACTCTGTCAATGGAAATAGAGGCTTTTCAAGATGAACAAGGTGTTTGGAGTCGAAATATAACTTTTTGGGAAAAGATCCAAATTCTCTTTTATTAATTTAATGAATTAGGTTGTTTCAAATCAACCCAAAACTTTCAGTACAAGGGCTGAATTTATTTCAAAGGCAATAAAGATTCCCAGGGACTCTTTGATGTTGTATCGGGGATTTCCAGCATCGCCTGGACATTAGATACTACTGCTTGTGGCTTGGTCTGTACTCGGTATGTTTTGGGGATGGGCTGGGCCAGTCTTCTCTCTTAAAAATGTAATGCACTTATCAATATTCAGTAAATAGGGCCAGGTAGAACATCTTCTTAGGAGACAACGGTATTGTTGGGTTGGCGGTTGGACTTGATGATCCTAGAGGTCTTTTCCAACCTTAATGATTCTACCACTTCTATTTACATACCACGCTCAGTGAAATACTGAAATTTTTCTACTCTTCTACAAAGACTATATTTCTGAAGAACATTGTTGTACGGCAAAGATAGAAAACATCCGTAAAAAGCAGCAGTATTTTGCAAAGCGGGGGAAATGTATACCTGCAGCCGCACGCAAACACCCACGTACTTCGACACGCGTAGCGCTGCGTTGTAATTCAATGTTTGGATGGTTAAAATTTTAATGTACGGGCTCTGAATATACAAAATGTTCAGAGGGTAAATCTAAACTATTACCTTTACATTATGAATGCCGCTGGCTACATGTTTATTGTGCAACTTAATCTGGAAAGGTTCTTTCATGAATTTTCATCAATTTTTCAACAAAGCCCTGTTGCAAATAGTGAATTATGCATTAACATATGTTCGTGCTAATTCATACAATGCTGACAGCTTTTTGGCATTGGATCAGTGACTAACATTTATATTTCTAAAGTTTGTTTATTGATAACGTCAAGGAAATTGGGACTGCCATTCATTAAGAGATAAGGCCACTTTTCTTTGATCGCTCTTGGGTTTTTAGGCTGAAGTAATGAGCGATGAACAGGGTCATGGACACGTTTATGGGTTCGCGGTGCAAACCCTGGCTTTAACTGATGTCAGATGCCTGATGTATAAACGGGGTATCCGTTGATAGTTTGACCTATTTAACTTCATAATACAGGTAGGTTTTTTTTTTAGCTAAGGGGAGATTTTGGCACTTCGCGGCAGCGCCGGACGCCGCACCCGGGATGCGGCACCGCTCCTGCCTTGATCTCTACTGTTTTTTTCTGCCCTTTGCCACAGGGCTAATTGCAGTTTGCTGTGATTTTTAGGAAGAGTATGGAGAATTGCTTGTTTTCAAGATGACAAATTCAGTCGTTTTGCCTGAATTACAGTTCAAATTACAGCAATATCCTGTAAGCTAATGGCAAAACGTGGACCCGGCTGATGGGCCAGGAGGATTGGAAACGTTGGTCTTTTTGAAAAATATACTCTTGTTTACTTGCACGCAAAATAGAAAGATGCATTTGGAAATAACAGGGTGGTAGAAAATGGAAATTAAAAGCAAACATTTGTGTCCTAATGGGAGAAGAGCTAGAAAGCTTAGAAAATAGTGGATTTTTTTTTTTTAAAGTCTGATTTTGCAATTTTTTCTCATGATGAAGCGTCACTGCCCTGAGACATGCGAGGTCCAGGGCTAAAGGCTGACCGTGGTTATTTTAAACTGTGTATACCATGGAGAAATTTCTAGTAAATCAAATAAGGGGCTACTGCTGTAGTGAAATGTCTTTAGATAATAAGATGGCATGTCATAAACACGGTGAGAAATATTCAGAGAGGAGACCAGAGGTACACTGGAATAAACGCCGCTCTCAGGTATGCATTATTGCAATCCATTCCTTAGCCGTTTTAATTTGATGATGAGTGGCCTCGTGAACCACTGGATCAATGGATAGATTGTTTTCTTCATAGAGCCCAGTTCCCAAGCAGGAGTTTAATTTTTTAAACTCAAAAGTCTATTAAAGAAAGTCAATTACATTAACATTCATACATTTCTTTGGCTCGCTAATCTGTCTCCACTTAGACTCTCGTGCTCTAAACCCCTGAGGGTGTTCAAATAAATACCCATAGGCAGGAACACGTTTAGGGGCTAGAGGAAGAAATCTTGACCTTACAAGAAAAGAAAAGGTAACATATAAGCAGGCATTTAAGACGGAATAATCTATGCTAGGATTTTCCGAGGAACCAAAGAGCAGCTTAGGTGCCAATTCCTGTTCCCTCTTCTTTCAGTGATGTTTTACAGCTTGATTTCCCTAGTTTCTTTGGAAATGTCGATTACTGACTTTAAACTGTGACCTTGTGCTTTTGGGGGAAAAGCGCCGTCCTTTAGCGCCGTGGCGGTTTTTAGCACAGTGAATTATTGGACCGTTTCTCTCGGGTTTGTAGACGTTTGCCGCAGTACGAACAAATACATCCCAGCCTCAAATTTAAATTTAAGGGTTATATTTGTCTGTTGCAGTGTCTTTAGTGGCTGCAATTTTTCCTCGACACCTTGATTGGATTCTCACACCTGTTTCTTGTCTCATAGATTAAATATCTAATGGTTGCAATAGAGGTGTTACGGTTATTTGTCTGACGTGATCTCATTCAAGGCTTCCCTGCTCTTGTACAACACCTCTCCCCCGTCCCTCCCTTTGCCAGCTTGTACTTATTAATCTTTTCTACCACATGATTAGGTTTTCTATAAATACTCTATAAATAAACATACTTAATGATGCCACTAATGATTAATTGGTTCATAATGGTTTACTGGTCATGATTTATGGATGACAAGTTTAAGCAATTATTAAGCTTAATTATACTTAATCGATGGGGTATTATTCCATTGTTTATCGCCGCGTTTGTTAGCAACGTGAATGAAAATAAATGTGGTAGGAAAACCTGGAGTTCAGGAGTTGTTAAATGGGTGTATTAATTCTTACATGTGTAACTAATTAAATGTACTAGTGTGCGCTGAACACATGGCTGAAGGGGCACCGAGACTGCGCCTCCCTCACCACGTTTGTGCAATGACGGGAAGGATTTAAGAGAAATCATTTTGATTTGGAGAAATTCAACTATATATGGCATATGCAGTGTCTGTATTTCATATGTATGTTCATGTGCACCTCTGTGGAGATATATATATATATGTGTATTTATATATACATATATATATATAAAAAAGTGATTGGCCCGTGCTGATGCCACCTTTCCTTACAAAAATATGAAATTATATAGCCCTCCTAAATGCATACTGTTAAACCACGCATGCCAGTGTCATCTCCTTGGTGGTTTGAAGGCCATATCTCAAATAAATGGAGCACATCGTAGTTGTCTTCATCGCTCTGGGCATCGGAGGCTTCGACGAAGCCTGTGTTCCCCGCTGTGATTCCTTCAACAGAGCCCAAACTCACCTGAAAACAGGTGACGTATGAGGAATAGCCACCAAGAAGCGATACAGAGTTTTCCTTTGTTTTATTAGTTTAAAGGTTTGCACAGAGACCAGTATGGCTTCAAACTGCGTAATGGCCTCAAGCTGCGCCGGGGGAGGTTTAGGTTGGAGCTGAGGGGAAATGTCTTCCCTGCCAGAGCGGTCAGGCCCTGGCACAGGCTGCCCAGAGAGGTGGGGGAGTCACCGTCCCTGGGGGGGTTCAAAGGACGTGCAGCCGTGGCCCTTGGGGCCATGGTTTAGGAGGCCTGGGGGTGTTGGGTTGGGGGTTGGCCTTGATGATCCTAGAGGTCTTTTCCAACCTTAATGATTTTTTGATTCTGTGATTCAGTATGAGCCTGAATTCTGCTTGAATTATTTGTACTGCTCCTTGCGTTCCGCACATAGTTTGAAGTTAACGTAGAATACAGTGCTTTGTGCTTGCTTCCTAGGCTCCCCAGCAGCTGTCAGCTAACGCAGATCCTCAGAACTGTCCTTGTCATCATCTGATAAGGGTGACAGACAAATAAAGATGCTTGTTTATAACCAGGTTACTTTTGAAAACTTGGAATGAAGTCAAAGAATGATGTTAATTCAGGCTGCAGTCGGAGTGGAAGAAAACAATTTGTTTGCCACATAATAGGCAAATTATTTCCAACGAACAAGAAAACGCTGCTGAAAACGTCTCTTTAATCTAAGCTTTGGAAGAAAAATCCCCAGAATTTAGGAAATTCCTACATAGAAATATTGGAAAAGTAGGTGTTGGGGTATTAGAGGGGAAGAATCAGATCGGTTTGCCCTGTTCTGTTTCCTAATGCCTGCTAAAAGTGTCTTGCATTAGGTGCTCAAACGGTGATTTGGGCTGCTCTGCTGGCTTGCAGCAACAATTAGTATGGGAAGAAGTTTTCCGTATAAATTATTAACACAGAACAGAAGGAAAAAGAACACTCAGCAATCGTTTGACGTTTCAGGGAGAAAAGGGTTTATCTTTCTCCTTGTTTACGCCGTATTAATCGGTGATTATTTCCGTGCGTTATTGTGGCATGACAAAACACTGACTCCGTATCACTTGATATTTCAGCGAGCGACCAGCTGACTCGGTAGGAAGGCTGCAGTCCTGAAGCTCAAAAGACCAGAATTTCCCTACTTTGATCCCTGCACGAGTGTTCCTGATGCGGAGGGGTGTAAAATCCCACAGGAGGTGGGCATGCCTGTGGTCCCTCGCAGGTTAAACCCTCGCTGTCCCCAAAGCGGGGGTGGGCGAAGGCCGTCCTCCTGGGGCGATCCCGCGATGACGGCGGGTGCCGGCTTTCCCGCAGAGCTCGGCGGGTCTTTGCTTGGCCTCCTGTGGGATTTCAGCCTGGAAGGTGCCTCAGGAGCCACTCGGAGTGGCTACAGCAGAGCTCCAGGAGGGGATTTTTCCCCTCCTGTACCCACCTGAGCCTGCAGCATCACCGTGTGCCCAGCAAAACCCTGCGGGTGCCTTGTAGCAGGGGGTATCTCTGCCTGCAGAGGCATTTATCTGGTGCAGCACGCGCCCACCCGCTGGAGTGGGAGATACACCGTCTTATCAGGGGCTGCATGAAGGAGTTGTAGCCAATTTCAGCGTGGAAGCGAGGAGATGATTGCAATCAATAATCAATCAAACCACTTGTGACAGTAATCATACATCATTTTTCAACATGGTTACTCCGTGCTGCTGTTTAAAATTATAGATGCTTCTCTTTAAGCAGATTTGCTTCCCTGTGATTTTCTTTGTGTTCTGGAAAATGCCAGCAGTCCTAAACCTTTAGGTAACATCGTCAGCATTTTGGAGCATCAATTAGGGGAGTAACAACAAAGAAATGCAGTTGAATATAGAGCATCAGGGCTGGGCTTGCTTTTCCTTTGAAGGTGGATATCCTCTGTGTCAAAGGCAAGCTGAGCACCTCCAGCAGAGCTGCACGGCAGCCCTTTGCTGCCCTCCTGCAAATGCTCCCTGCGCGTCACCGCACACCATTACTCGCAGCCTTAGCCCAGGGATTTTGCAGAGGGACGTGATGAGGTCCCACGCACCCGTCTGCGTCGAAAATCTCCGAGGTGTTCCCGGCGCTGGCGTTCGTCTTTGAGTTGGGGAATGAAGAAGCCACATGACACCGTGACCCTGCAAAATGTGGCATCTTGTCTTCTGTGCGTTGTTCTTCCAGCTGCAGGAAGAAGGGTTTCATAGCTCTCCTTTGGTCGGCTAATAATGAGCCTGGATGGTAAACATGTTTGTGCCTTCCTTTTATAAAAACAAAAATCTGGAATCTTCTTATTCTTCATTACACATTTTACGGTGGCAGGAGTGTTTGGCTACAGTTTTCACAGTCCTGTCTCCCTTGAGTGCACGCAAGGCCCCAAAGTATTTTGGTCTCGGAGCACAGGACAGGACTGCGCCGGGTCGCACACGCGCTTTTTGGGTGTGGGGTCGTGGGGTGGCCCCTCGGTGCCGCTCTGGAGGTGCGCGGCCGTGGTCCCGCTGCAGGGGAGCGTGGTGCAAAGTCTCTTATAGTGCTTATTTTAGAAGAGGTAGACGTATAGGGGTGGCTATTGCCTAGCTGGCATTTTATGGTACCATTTACCACTGGGATTTGTACTCTGGACCATTGCTGGAAGAAACCCAAGCGTCTCTAGCTAATGTTAGAAAGCTCTGCTCTGATCTAGTCCCTTGGGTTCACATGCACAGCGCTTCCCGAGTCAATCCTCGCCGGATTTGAAATGCCAGTGTTTGATGTTTATTCAGACTTGATTATGCTGGAAAATTTCAAGGCAAATCTATCCAGCCTCTGAAAAGACCTGTGAGATGGTCAGAATAAAAAGGTGGGGAAAACATTTTTCTCCTTTGGAATAAATAAAAGGCATCCTAAACTCACATCCTCTCTAAAAGTTTGCAGAGGAAAATGGGCGATGCCCAAACCATAAACTTGGCATGTATTGTTAATTACTCCTATTTTTTTTTTATTTTTTCATGCACCATCACGGATTAAATCCAAATGAAAACCTTCCCCTTAGGAGTCCCACGGTGCCTTGGAGATAGGCACGCGCCGTCATAGACAAAATCTAGACATGAAAAAAGCCTGGGAGGATGAATTTATACGAAAAAGGTCATAGGATAACTCAGCGTCACACCTCTGCCGTGGTTTCCTATCTGAAACGTGTTCAGCTGACCCCTGTTCCATCCAAATGATGGAAGAAGAAATTAAGAAGGGTTTTCCCAAGATGCTTCAGAAATTGATAGGAATTAATGAGAAAGCTGCAAATTTGAAAACTCCCATCCCTAATTTTTGCAGGTGCTTTGAATATGTGAGCTCGTAAAAAGAGACGATTAAAATTTATTCTGCTTCAGCAACTTGGTTCTCCAGGAGCCGTTTACAAACACGTGGAGATTTGCTTATTTTTGTTTTTGGCTAGCCAAGATACCAGAATCTCAGCTATTACTACCCAGTCTGTCTTCCTAGGATTTTCTCTTTATACTGTGAAACTGGTCATTTCCTTCAGTGCTTAGAGACATTTTATGGTAAAGTAGATATACTCAGAGAGTAAGAAAAACTTTATGGTAAGAGTAACCAGAGCCACTTTTGAATGGTCTCCTATTGATTCGAAGAAGCTGGTTTTACTTTCGCGGATCTTGCTCGTACATGTTATAGACACCTCACTTTACCCTGTTTGTACCTTAGGACGATATAGTAAAATCATAGAATCGTAGAACCATTAAGGTTGGAAAAGACCTCTCGGATCATCACGGCCAACCCCCAACCCAACACCCCCAGGCCTCCTAAACCACAGCCCCAAGGGCCACGGCTGCACGTCCTTTGAACCCCCCCAGGGACGGTGACGCCCCCACCTCTCTGGGCAGCCTGTGCCAGGGCCTGACCGCTCTGGCAGGGAAGACATTTCCCCTCATCTCCAACCCAACCCTCCCCTGACGCAGCCTGAGGCCGTTCCCTCTCGCCCTGTCCCTGGTGACTTGGGAGCAGAGACCAGCCCCCCCCTCACTCCAGCCCCTCTCAGGCAGCTGCAGAGAGCGAGAAGGGCTCCCCTCAGCCCCCTCTTCTCCAGGCTAAACCCCCCCAGCCCCCTCAGCCGCCCCCCAGCACACTTGTGCTCCAGACCCTGCCCCAGCTTAATAATTTGGTTTCCTGTCCTTGATGCTCAAAGATATTTGTGCATGCTGCAATTAAACCCTCCAAAATACTTTCCTTTGTGCTACGGCAAAGTAACTGAGCTCCCTGTAGCATCTCTATTGCCCGTGGGCAATGACGCAGCCAGCACAAACCTGCTCCCATCTGTACATCTGCTGGGACTTGTACCTCCCGGGCTTCTTGGTGAGCTGTTGAAGGCAGATAACGACCTAAAACACTCCCAGGGTTTAGCTTAGAAGAATTCAGGAAATCTTTTTTCTGTGCTCTTTGTGTTGGAAGCATCAGTGAGGAGGGCAGGCAGAGGTCCTGGCGAAGGAGTAGCTTTGCGTCATCACTGCGAAAAAGAGCTGCACCGATGTACGAAGTCATCGATCTTCAACCCTTCGTAGACTTTTAACCTAACACGTCTTTTCGTTCCTGTATTTTAAAGCTCTTGCAAGCGCGTGCCTTTTGTGGGGGAGATGCAGCTTTGTGCCGTACAGCCGATGCCAGGTGACGCGTGCCCTGATTTTGGCAGGTGACTGAGCATGAGGATTGTTCCTGCTCGTGATGGATAGAAAATGATGAGTGAGCGAGTCCCGGCCGAGGCTCTCGGGCTCTTCTCCAGGGCTCGGGCTGCGTTCAGGTTTCAATTGTTTGCTTTGGCAGCCACTTGCCACGTGGGCTGTTCTCATCATCTGTGGTTTTGGAAGGCTTTGCTCTTTGAAAATTTTGTACTTAGTTACACTTCCGAAATGCCACAAGTCAGTCGTACGAGAGAACAGAACCACGAAAAGCAAGGGGAGAAAAAAAGATTCGTTATTAATTTTAAGATACATGTGAGATAAGGAAAAGAAAAAGGCTGTTCAAGTTTCCGGTGCCCCTTGTTTTGCGGGTCACGGTCGTCAACGGAGACTTTAAGGAAGCTGCTCCCCATTGACTTGCATTTGAAGAAGTAATTAAAAAAAAAAAAGTGCTTCTTTGTCATTATTCTTTTCACAGCTGTGCTTGCTCATTTGTGATTCGGCTTGGCAACACGTGTGCTGCACGAGCAGGGTGTGATTTTAATTAACTAGCTGTTGAGATCCTTGAGTAAAAGGTATTGCCCTAATTAACTGGTATTTGCAATCGTCTGCCTTTGCTTTTTGATTTGCATTGGAAAAGATTATTGGGAACAGATCTTGAAAAAAGAGTCTTCATTCTCAGTATTGGATATAGCAGCGGCGATGACGTCCCAAACGCATGAGTCTCCATGCTCAGCGAGCTGAGGAATCGCTGGAAATAGTCCCTGAGAGGAACGAGACCTTTGCCACCGGTTTCCTAATCACGGCAGGAGAACAGGAGCCATCTCAAACCGGGCGCGCGAGGGAGATATTTGGGAAAGAAAAAGAGCTGCCAAGGAGCAGAGGGGCGAGGGAAGGGGAAATCGGTGATGGCTCCGTGCTGAGAGGGCTTTGTGCGGCCGGCGGGGTGTCGCCACCTCCGTGGGAGCCTCCGCTGCTTCCTCCTGCCACCGCTTCTCCTCCGCACCCCCAAACTCCTTAGCAAAGTACCGACTTGCCCCCCAAACACATCCATATCCTCCCGCTTGAGATCCAGTGGGGAAAAGTGAAAACCTCAGCCTAGAAAATCATCTCCCCTGGCGCTCTGGGGCTGCTCGCAGCAGATCTGAGCCGGCTTGAAGCACCCTCAACCCGAGGCAGCCGAATGTTGCGTCGAGACCCGTTCCCTACCACCGCCGAAAGGGTGCAGAAATATTGTGAGGGCGTTACAACTTTGAAACCTTCTCAGTATCTTTTCCTCCACCCAATATTTCCTCTACCCACCCCCAAGTTACTTATTTATTCAGGTGTGAACGCCGCTCGGTGATTTATTATTTGTCATTTGATTCGATCTTGATTAAAGCTGTAATATCACTATTTAAAGGAAATCAAATCAGTATGGCAATTCTGCAATCAATCATGAGTCTCCATGGGATTTTTTGCTGGCCTCTCTCCCCCACTTCCCATCTTGTTGGAAAAGAGCCTTCCATTGGTGCTTGTTTTTATAAAAAGCATCGATCTCCTGTCTCGCGCGCGGCAATAAGGTATATTTTTTAACGCATCACCTAAATACGGGTAGGGCTGGTTTGGGTTTGCGGTTTGGGTTTTTTAGGAAACAATATTTTGCATTTATGCAGCAATTTGCAGGCGAGGACTTCCAAGTACTTTCAAAGCATAAATGTATTCAGCCTTGCAGAAACCCAGGAGGGAGGAGAGGTAGAGGGGAAGACTGGTTTCCCATGGGTTTTAAGGGATACAGAGAAGCCTGGGTTTTGACTAGCCAGAAGGACTGGCATATATATATATATATATATATATATATATATATATATATATATATATTCAACTCCTGATACAGACTTTCTGATTCTGGTAGGCACTGAAAACATCTATAAGACATTACACCAGAATGAATATATGGTACTTTATATTTATACCCTGATGTATTCAAGCAGGAACCCAAAAAGGCCTGGGCACCGAAACTGGAACTTCATTTTCCCTTTGTACAGAAAAGCTCCAGCACAGAGCGACCCTTGTGGGGGCTGAACAAAGCTTCTGTTTCTTCAGTGCTCTCTAAAAAATTGAAACCCGCAGCCTGGTCACCTTGCAGCACGTCTCGAGAGCAGGCTGTGGCTGGTTTTTGCACCTGTTGGCATGGAGCTCGGTGAGGCCAGACACGCTCTCCCCTGCACTGGTAAAGCCAATCCTCTTTCCAGAATAATATCTGTGGTTTGTTTGAGCTGCAGGCTTGGGGTGAGAGGAAAAACAACTGTTCATACCGCTTTGGAAGGTGTGAAACTCTATTTTCAGTCCCCCTGTTTTGTTGTGTTTTGTCCAGTAACTTGTATACAGGGTTTTGAGTCAGACCTTGAAACTTCCCTTTCCGAGTAAGTGCCTTGACCTCAAGTGCTTTTCTTCCCTCTCTCTGCTCACTAAACCTGGGTTATTTCCAGTAAAGCTGAAGAATGGTGATGCTGTGAGAGAGGGAGGTGGCCGGTCCTCCTGAGGCACCCCAGCATGGCGCGGCCTGGGAGAGCCGAGCCCGGGTGCTTCGTAACGCGAGATGTTTTCAGAGGTGCTGTATAAAACGGGAACTTCTCCGGTTAGGTCTTAAGAAATAAACCAGATTTTAAGGAAGAGCTTGGGGTCTTAGCTTCGGAAGAGAGCAGCGGGCTGCCGGTGAGCCACGGGCGTCCCGGCACGTCCCTGAGATCCAGAGAGTGGATTTATTTCACGCTCAGGTCAGCATCGCCTCTCGGGCAGCTGCCCACTCAGCGTCTCCCTGTGCGCTGCATTTCTGGGATTGCATTTTCTGGAACCTTGGTGCCTAACAAAAATGGTCTTGATTTTAATGTGAAAACCAGGAACCTGAAATGGAGGAGATACAGGACATCGCCTTGTGGCCACAGTAAGCAGAGATGCCTGGGGATCCTACTGACTAGTCTCACTACACTACATTTTTTTTTTCCTTACAAAACACGGTCTTTTCAACCAGTTTATTACTCCTAAAAAGTTTGTCACAGCATTGGTTGTAATTCAGAGCAGTTCTCGCATGTAAACTCTGATGCTTGTACAGCTCTGCTAGGGAAAATTAAGGCCCCCAGTGACGACTTCTGCTGTATTTTGGATAATGAGCGTAACGTGGGGCGAACAAAGTCTCTAACGACAAAGCAGCAGATGGGACGGCGGGGAGGAGAGCCGCGCTTTGCAGATGTGAGTGTATTTGCAGGGATGGCAGCGGTGCACGGCAATTTCCTCCCTGCGGCTCCTGCTGAGCGGCGTGTGAGAGTTCGTGGAGATGGACGCTTCCAGCCGAGTGCAGAGACGGCTCCTGGGGATGATGGCTCGCTCTGAGCTGCGGGCGAGAGGGTTTACAGCTGAGGGAGAGTAGCAACATGATCAGCAAGAGGCTATTGGGCTTCAGCATTCCTCCGTTTATCTCTGGATCTGGTGTTATGACCCGCTTCCCTCCCAAACAATAAAAATACATAAAGATGTGTCCCCGCGGTGTCGGTGTAGACACAGAGAGCTGGTGCCTCTTTCTGCGTCCCCCGGGCACCCGCTCCCACCTCCTCGCTTCCAGCTCTGCGGCCGGGCTGCCCGGTAAACTTTAGCTCTGCCTGTTAGAGGAGCCTCTAGGAGCTTTCCTCTTCTCCAGAGGAGCAGCAGAGCGGCACAGGCATGGCAGTGGAGAGTAAAGAGCTTCACCAGCTGCTGGAAGCAGCTCCAGCCCTGGTGATGTGATACTTGCCCAAGTCCTGAGGCTGGGGCAGCGGTCAGGAGATCCGTCCTCCCCTCCAAAGCCTCTGATGCCTGCAGGGCAATGTTGTGTGCAGTGTTTGCTCTTCTCCTCCAGCTTTTCTCTCGGGAGAGAATGGATGGTAAGGGTCAACATGCTCATACCAGAGGCCTCCTGTACTCTCCAGTGGTCAGACAGACACCACGCACTGGAGAGACCCGTATGGCTCCGGTCACCCCAGCACCGGTTCAGTAGGCATATTTCTGCACCCCCCAGACACAGGGATGCCCCAAATGCAGCTCAGAGCATGGGTTCTCGTGTCCAGAGAAGGGCGGCGGGGCTGGGGCAGGGTCTGGAGCACAAGTGTGCTGGGGGGCGGCTGAGGGGGCTGGGGGGGTTTAGCCTGGAGAAGAGGGGGCTGAGGGGAGCCCTTCTCGCTCTCTGCAGCTGCCTGAGAGGGGCTGGAGTGAGGGGGGGGTTGGTCTCTGCTCCCAAGTCACCAGGGACAGGGCGAGAGGGAACGGCCTCAGGCTGCGTCAGGGGAGGTTTAGGTTGGAGCTGAGGGGAAATGTCTTCCCTGCCAGAGGGGTCAGGCCCTGGCACAGGCTGCCCAGAGAGGTGGGGGCGTCACCGTCCCTGGGGGGGTTCAAAGGACGTGCAGCCGTGGCCCTTGGGGCCATGGTTTAGGAGGCCTGGGGGTGTTGGGTTGGGGGTTGGCCTTGATGATCTTAGAGGTTTTTTCCAACCTTAACGATTGTATGATTCAATCATTTTATGATTCATGCTTGAGATCCACCCTAAGAAATCCTCAATTTCTTCAGGAAACTCTGCAGCAGCATGGGCTGATCGAGGGCGGGAGTGAGAGAGGCACATGGCTGCTGATGGCCTCAGTTCCTCCTGGGGTAAGAATATAGGTTTTTCCTGAGTAAACATTCAGATTTCTACTCATAAAAATGAGGTCTCGTTGTTCTGGAGATTCAAGTGCATTGTCTGTTCTTCAGAGTCACACAGCATTAGCTACGTTAATGCACCCATCTTGAATATCAACTTCAGCAAATACGGGGGAACAGTTTCTTTTAGATAATGGCCAGAAAAGAACAAGTGACCTGACCTATATTATCATGTTTTTAATTAAATTTTTTGTGTGCTTATAATCAAGAGGGCTGACTCCCTGGTATGTCGTTTCCCCATCTGCAGAAGGATAATGGCTTTTCTGCGCGGGAGAAGAGGCAGCCTGCATTAGCTCGCAAAGAGCTTTGCGCAGAGTGGATGAATTTGTTGCAAAGAGAAGTCCTTTCATAGTGCAAATACCAACACGCCTGTATTTTTGCCGAGGACGTTAGGAACGTATGCTGGCTGCAGAACTCCTTGGGTACAGCGAGGCTGCCGCAGACTGGCGCTGATTTGGGTGCCAGGACCCGCGGGAAGGGGGATCCATCTTTCTCCCCGACACGCATGTAACTCCCTGGGATCTGAAGCGAGGCTTGGGGACACTCAGGGAAAAGGCTCCAGGCTTTTGGCGCACGGTGGCAGGAGGCTGGAAGGGGCGTAGGACAGGAAAGACGTTTTCTGTGGGGCCAGCCGCTGCGGTTTCTAGGTACGCAGTGGTTTTCCTGCTGCTCTTCCTTAGTGCTTTGTGGTTGGGTCGGGTTTTATCCCCATTTTTCCCTGGAGATGTCTGTGTCTGCTTGCTGCCTGACACCCTTAACCATTTCAGGCCTTTCCTTTCTCTGCTTCTTTCTCCTTCGCATTTTATAGTATCCTTTTCTTTCTTCTGTCACTTACTGTCCCACGAGACTCTCAGGACCCCCTGTTAGCTTCTTTCAGCAAAGAAAGCTTTTTGACAGCTAGTCTGAGTCCTACTCAATGGTGCGATATAAAAAAGAAGCGATAATAGGTCGTTCTCACCCATTTTCAGATAATTTTCTTTGGCATTTCCTTCCTTTTTTCTCTTCACCCCTTCATTTCAAGATGTTCATCTCCTGCTGAAGTCCCCCCACTGTGATAAGCTCAGGTTGTCATATGGGTAACGCATGTCTCCAGGCCAGTTGGTGCGGTAAGCCTTGACACTGCATCCCCTTCTGCTTTCTCCCCTTCATTTAAGGGGTGGAAGAAAAAAAAGGCTTTATTTTATTTTATTTTATTTTATTTTATTTTATTTTATTTTATTTTATTTTATTTTATTTTATTTTATTTTATTTTATTTTATTTTATTTTATTTTATTTTATTTTATTTTATTTTTTCATTTCATTATATTTTATGTTTAAATTTTATTTTATTTTTATTTTATTTTTTAATTTAATTTACTATATCTTATTTTATAATTATATTTCATTTTTTAATTTTCATTTTTACCACAGAAATATTACTGTTAAAGAAATAAGTGGTCCAGAGCATCTCCTCACTGGCTCATACCCTTTAGAAAGGCAGTTTTGTGGTAGCTGTAATTTTATATATCCCCCACCTCCCCCTGCCCCGGCGGTAATTTTCACAAATTTAAAGCATTGATACAGAACTTCCAACTTTACAAAGCTCACCTCTGGTTTGGGGTTCACCAGAAATTTGCGCCTCAGAGCTCGCTAGAGGAGCGCAAGCATTTCTGAAGGTGTGAGGCAGGAGATGATGGAAACTGGTTGCGGCGACGCAGTATCGTATTGCTGCCTTCTGTCATTGTCACGGCAGGTAGCGCTGGGGGCTTTAGAATCACGGAATCGCAGAACCATTAAGGTTGGAAAAGACCTCTCGGATCACCAAGTCCAACCCCCAACCCAACACCCCCAGGCCTCCTAAACCATGTCCCCAAGGGCCACGGCTGCACGTCCTTTGAACCCCCCCAGGGACGGTGACGCCCCCACCTCTCTGGGCAGCCTGTGCCAGGGCCTGACCGCTCTGGCAGGGAAGACATTTCCCCTCAGCTCCAACCTAAACCTCCCCTGGCGCAGCCTGAGGCCGTTCCCTCTCGCCCTGTCCCTGGTGACTTGGGAGCAGAGACCAGCCCCCCCCTCACTCCAGCCCCTCTCAGGCAGCTGCAGAGAGCGAGAAGGGCTCCCCTCAGCCCCCTCTTCTCCAGGCTAAACCCCCCCAGCCCCCTCAGCCGCCCCCCAGCACACTTGTGCTCCAGACCCTGCCCCAGCCCCGCTGCCCAAGTTTAAGTTTAAGGTGTTCCTGATGAAATCTCCAAAGACGTGTATCCCCTCACTTCCAAGCATTCAAAATAATTCTCATCTCAGACCGCTTGTGCGCAGCTCAAACTCTGTGTAATCCTGTGCTTAAAGATTATGGCTTCATCATGGTGGTAATCGGAGAGAAAGGCAGGGACTGAAAAATTCTGGAGTTGGTACAAAGTTAAAATGTACACATCTTGCTGTGTATGAGTAGGTTTACTTTTGCACAGTTTTCTCTAGCAACTTTTAAAGGAAATTATGCAAGAATTTGGATTTCACAGAATCCCAGAATGCCGGGTGTTGGAAGGGCCCTCTGGAGCTCACCCCGTCCCACCCCTGCTGGAGCAGGCACCCCCAGAGCAGGGGCACAGGGCCGCGTCCAGGCGGGGGGTGAATGTCCCCAGGGAAGGGACCCCACAGCCTCTCTGGGCAGCCGGTGCCCCTGCTCTGGCACCCTTCACATTTGTTATATATGTAAGCGTGAAAATCCTCTAGGCCTACATGTCTGAAATTCTTGAAAGCATGCAGAGCAGACAGAAAACCTTGCACAATTAAATGGTGGGCTCACATCCTTCTCAGGCTGGTTCTAGGGCTACGCAGACGGCATGACTAGAGTCCTGCTTGCATGATCTCGCTTTTTGCACCTCTTGGTTTAGAAATATATGGAAGGAAGCAAGATGTAGAGCTCCATTTTCAATTCAGCGGTAAAGCAGATAATGGTGGGAGAGTCTAATGGTTTTTAAACCGATTAATCCTACCTTCTTTGGGACTGAAATGAAACAAAATGTTCTTGGGACTTTTAGTTACGAGGGGTGCTGGAGGGAAATAAATAGTTAGGATTCCAGTGGATGATCTGTAGGGAAGATAAAGTCCTCAATTAAATTTAGCGAGCAAGATTATTCTTTCCGTGAGAATTATTTTCCCCTTCAGGAAATATTTGTTCTCTTTGTTTAGCTTATCATATTATGCAAGATGATTAGCTGCAATTGGAGTTTGTTTCCTATAGAGTTAAGAGCCAGAATCCTGAATGACAATATCTAGGAATGCAAAGACAGCATTAAAATGGATGCATAGAAAGAATAGAAGAAGCAGTCCCGCAAAGACAAAGCTAGAATGAAATGGGATTTCACTGCTGTTGAAACGGACGGCGTGCTATCGTGAATTGAAATGTCCGTGTCACTCGAACTGTTCTCCCCCTGCACAGCCAGCCTGAAGCGGTCAGATCCGCAGCAACAGCGGGCACAAGAAGCGCTGATAGATGTGTGCGCTTGTGTAATGCTTCTTTCGCCGTGTCTAATTTCCAGTTTCTTGGGAACGTTCGATACGGGTGATCGCTGTAGCTGTGTTGGTCAGGCTTTTCTCTCCATTTGAAAACTGAAATCAGAAGGCAGGCGAGTGGCCTACGGCTTGACGTTGGAAGTTTTCTGGCAACGTTAATCTATAAAAATTAGATGACAATAGAAATGAAGCTTTGGTGTTCTCAGTTAATGTCTCATTTAGTTTGCGAGGCACGGTGTGTTGGAATTTGTAGATTTCTTATAAAAACCTTTGAATCTGTTTTTCCTTTGCTGGTCTTGGTTTAGGGAAGTAGAAACACTTCTCTCATTTTAATCACTAAAATGGAAAAATCCCCTCGGAATACCAGGATTACATCTTACGTCTCTTCCGTGAAATATTTGGAGCTTTACCATATATGTTACAGTTAGGAACGATTAAAAAGCCTCACTATTCATCTAGCAGGTTTAAGCAATATATTTATGTTAGTGAGGCGGAATGTCTTAAGTCAGACTTAATTAAAAGTTACAAATTCATCTGATTTTACCCGCTTTTAAGCCGACTTTCCATCCTGTAGCTGTTTGCCATTGCCCAACGGAGTCTACGTTGTCAAGAGGCCAAAGGAGACTTTGGAGCAAAGGACGCGCAGTCCGGGCAGCCCACCGGTAACTGGGTCACGTACAAAACACTTCTGAGCCACGGAGGCGGCAGCTGGTGCTTTCTCTGTCACCGAAATCCCTTTCTTTGTCTGTTTTAGAGTATAAGACTCTCAAACGTAGAAGCTGTTCCTTCATTTTATGATTCTATTATGCAAAATGATGTGAAACTTGATGATTGAAAGCTCCTGTCATGCAATCATCTTGTCACACAAGACGATTCCTCGAAGATGGGCAGAAGAATGAGGTCTCATGAAGGTCCTTCCTGACGGGCTATCAGGGCAGTTCTTTCTGCAGTCACAGTTGTATTCCATGCATTGAGCAAGTAATTTTGGAGCTCAATATATAAATAAATGGAATAATTTGTAGTATTGGATAGACGGACAACATTATACATCTTTTCTTATAAAACGATATTGGCCGGAGTGCAGTCCAGAGTGGTTCGGATCTAATGATAACGTATTTTGAATTTTGAAATACTGTGGTTTGGTGGTTGTGTAGAAACTTGAAATTAGAAAAAATAGTTCTGGATTCAGTCCTTCCCTCTACTTGTGTACATGAGATATTTTTCATCTTCTTCTTGCGCTGTGTCTCCTTCCTCAATGTTAATATTTAACGGGTTGTATTCATTTTGTCATAGAGAAATAGTGAGCTGTAGAAAGAACGAGGGGGAAGAGCCTGGCTCGACACACACTGTACTGAATGTTACATATTTATCATTGCGCTTTAGCAGTGAAACCATTTTTTTTTTCATTGGCTTTAGAGAAGCATAGCCTGACCCGCCAGCTTGGACTCTGCTAATTTAATTGCTGTTTATCAAACACATTTATTTAAACAATTCATAAAATATTACGGGCTAACGATGAACCTCCAATTGTCCATTGACTAATTCCAGAGACCAGTAATTGCACAGCCTTTCCATTAGCTTGTTAGTTGCGCTTTTTGGATAGTCTGTCCCGATGACACGTTAAATGGCACTTACATTGAAATCCCTGATAGTTCTGCCTGGTGACATGGAGCAGTGGTGACATGTACAACACGAGTCTTCCCGTACCAGAAATGGAGAGGAGTGCGATACCAAGCATCAAATTAATTTTAAATGGTATCGTAGTTTGTTGCTTCTGCCGGAAATTTTAATGGTAAACAAGCTGTAAACAGTTCTGTTCTTTGATATATCTGACAAAAATGCCTTTCTGAGTTTATTGATTCTTTGTAGTAGAACGGTGCAGAAAAGTAATTAATAAAAATGCACTGTTAATTCCTCCATAGTGCAATTTAAAATGATCATCTCCTTCTGGAAACATGTTAAGAATTCATACATAATGTTATATTTTTAAGTTTTCCCTTTCTTTAAAGCTTTTTTTGAGGGGGAAGTTGATTTTAAAGCGATCATTAAAGACTCAGAAAATTTCTACCAGAGAAATAAAGCATCTTCCGTCCCGCGTATGCGGGTGGCAGAGCTGTGTTGAATTCAGAGGAGCGATAGCATGGGTGAAGTGTAGCCCCCGTGTCTCCTTTCCCCTTTACTTTGCATTTCACATTGTGAAACGCCTACTCCAACTTCGCAGAAGTTTTTTCTGCAGGCGTCTTTCTGCTTTCTACTGGAAAGCAAACATCTCTTCCAAGAAATGTCAGCAGCAGTTGGAGGCTAAAGGAAAGGTAAGGCTGCCCACAGCATCGCTTGACTTCTGTTGGCAGTTTCGGGATCTGAAAACTATCCTGTATTTCCAAATTTAGAACCTAACAAAGATGTATTTATCACGCTACATATCACAGCATCACACAGAATCCCAGGTCGGAAGGGACCTCAGGGATCATCTAGTCCAACCTTTCTAGGCAGAGCCCAGCCTAGGCAAGATGGCCCAGCCCCCTGTCCAGCCGACTCTTGAAAGTGTTCAATGTGGCATATAAAAGGCAAGAGCCCAAAACTATGATTATCTGATTCCTATAGGGTTGAATTTAGTGATTATTATCAGTGACTGGATAAAATTGGAGGGAATGTTGGGATGAAAGTCATGGAAATCACTTTTCTCTTTGTTATGCTGCTCGCTTAAACCATTGGCCCTTCAGCTTCCCAACTGGAAGACAGTGCTAATATATTCCTAACAGCAGTGATTTCAGCCAAAAGAAAAATCCTACAAAATGCTCCGTATTATGTGGCTGCACCGGTATTCTGCGGAAAGTGCAGAGTTTTGCGAGGATGATCATTTCATGCGCGTGGTCTAAGCAGGGGTTAACATGGCATTCACAGTTAGGGAGTTTTCAGCAGGAATGACTGCATTTCTGCTTAACAGGTTATGACATGAGGGCTAATTATATACAGTAGGCATTATCAATTAGTGAACAGTTGGGAAAGATCAATTGAAGGAGCATGATCTTTTCTAGGGACACATATGAAGGGTCACGCTCACATGGGGAGAGCCCTGCATACTGTAATCTAGTATTAATCCCTTTGCCCTAGAGTATAAATAAATAATGTAAGTCACTGATCCACTAGAGCAACTGTGTGGTTTTAATTAATGCATTTCCTTCTTCTTCCATACAGAATAAACTCACACGTAAACGTGTTTCTAATTAAAATCCGCGGAACTGGAACTTTACTGTTCTTACTATATCACTGCTGGCTGCGATCCAGGGAGACCACGTACGTGTAATATTTTCAATAAAACAGCGTATATTGAAATTTAGGATCATACCTTCCTAGCCAGGGGTTACTTTTGTTATTTTCGCTCTGCAGGTCGTGCCATTTGCGCGTGCTCACGGCCGTCTTCCTGCCTTTTTAGGGCTTGTGAGTAGAGTTGTAGAAGTGCTGCTGATTTTTGGTTGAATCTTTCGCTGAGAAGTGTTTCTCGTTTCCTGTGCTGAATTTCTGCTCCAAAGCAGAGAGGGGGCTCCTTGAACCTGGCTTGGTCCAGGGTGTGAATTTTTTTAGGCACCAACCCCTGTCCTCCGACTTCTTAGACCTGGCTTTACCCAGTCCTCGCAAAGCACCCTGACTACAATGGCTACTTTGAGATTCTATAGAGCCTTTCTTTTCTTTAGAGCATATCTTTGACAGATTATGTTTTATTTTGATTCTTTTATTTTTCCTGAAGCAAAATGGATTTTTTTTTCTTTTAAATTGAAAACTGTTTCTGAGATAATAAAATCTTTTCTTACCCAGTTTCCCCAAGGCTTCTGGGGAATATCAATAATGGTCATATCAGCTTGCACCTGCAAAGTAACTCTTACAGCCTGTATCTGAAATTAATTACAGGCACAGAAAGGTAGCGCTGGTATTTTACAGAGGAAAAATGTACTTTTAAAGCCAATAGAAGCTGTACGGAGGGCTGTGTGAAAATCAAGTTCCTCAAGTAAAATCATATTGGCTGCGGCAGAATTCACAACATCTGTATGGTTTCCAAGTCAATTTAGTTTTTTAGCAGTAATTCTTTCCAACATCTTATTTCCCCCCTCCCCCCCGCCCTTAGCTCCATTTCAACTCATACACAACCTTCTTCATAAATTGTTAGGCACACCAATAGTTTCTAAAATCCAAAATGTGGAAGAGTTCAAGAATCTCAGGGAGTGAATTATAAAACCGGACAGATTTAGGTTTAACAAGAAATCTCATGGAAATAAATCTAGTCCACCAAGTCAGTGCTTTCCTGGATTTAGAATATTTCAACACTATAAAACTTTCAGAACTCCAGAGCTCTGGGAATAGGGGATGAATTCACTGCAACATCTCTGTTGCTTTTTTTTGCCTGTCATGGTTCACTGTGTTTAAAGATACAAACTGATAGTCAGTCATCTTGTCCTTTACTGTCAAGAGGTAGGCTAAAGTTTTTCCCTTTGTGGTGCAGGTTGTAATAGAATAGACAATACATCACTGACGAGCCACAATTTACTGACAGCATGCCCTGCCCTATTTGAACAGTTTTACTGGCAAATATGCCACCTTTTCGATGAGTAAATCAAGGTGGATCTCTCCACGCTAGTAATGGGCTTCCTTTGGTAATAAGAGTAGGTATTTGTGCTCGCGTGCTACGCTGTCTCTGCCTCTCCCCCTTGCATTATTTGTTAGCCACCCTTGGAATCTGTTATCAACACGATCGCGTTTTAAGCGGGTGATATCTGCATTGATCCTGGATAACGATGTGCTTTTTCTCGTCTGTTTCTTCTTCCGATTTGTTCAAGATGGCTTTAATCAGTACTAAGACGTGGTTTTCAGGGGAGAAGAAAGGCACTGCTATTAAAAATTAGGAAACTGCCGTTCTCCGTACGCTTCTTTCTGAAGTAATACAAACTGAAGTTGCTGTGTTGGATTTGTTCCAACGGTGAGAGGTCCGTAGGCTTGGAAAATTCCCCATAACTTTTGCTGTACCTGGACCTCCTCTTCCTTAGTCATAGATATTTTTTCTCTTTTTAGGCAGTGGGTAACTCGAATAAGATCCATGGCTGGTACTGGAAGCCGAGCTCGGGTTTCCCCTCCTTACAGCTGTGTACAGAGCAACGCTCCTTCTTGCCTGCTTTGCCTCTACTCAGAAGGGTGCTGCTTTGATCGCTGTGCAGTTCTCCAATTTCACGTGTTTCACGTGAAGGTATCCCGGCGCGGAATGCTCTGCACCAAGCAGTCTTCGCTCTGCTGCCTTTGTACGTGGGAACTAACAAGCTACCATTCCTGCAGGCTGGGAGAATGAATCCCAATATTTCTAAAACATGCATACAATTTCTATCTAGCAGGCCGTGCCGCAAACGATGGGCGCTTCTTTGAAAGAAGGAAGCAACCGGCCAACAGGCCAACCAAACACTAGCAAACGATTTTGGCTGCACAATGCCTGCAAAACCGCTATGGCTGGGAGCTACAGCTACTTCAGGAGTTGCCAGGAGCATTTGGGAAGACGTGGGGAAGTTGTCCTTGCTAGCGACCAGCGTGGGAAGAGCTGAAACTGTTGTAGATGTCATAGAAAGTGTTGGGGGTGGTATTGCTGCTTGCCCTCCTCTGAAATGCAGTTATGAATGTGAGGGTTGAGAACCCGTATAGTCAACATGGTCCTTTTCGGTTACTGTAATTTCCAAAAGCTTACGTCCCGTGACCCAGGTACCTACCTCTGCCTCAGGAGTGCTTATGAGGGAAGTGGAAGGGAGAGTAAGTTGTTAGTAGTTTTGTAGCCAGCCATAAATTCGAGGCAGCTTTAAGAGGGCCAGAAATTTCATTGGATTAAAAAACCTGACTAGGTCAGTAGCCTGTCTCCTGGAATGGGAAGTAATGGACAATCACAGAAGAGACAAGTGCAGCGTGGTCTTGCCTTGGCGTGTCCTCCCTCCTTTGGCAGCTGGCGTGCAGGCACCGACCGAGCTAAATGCTGCTTTCAATCTGTCGTGTTCAGTGGCATCATCAGATCTTCCCTCTGTATTTGTCTCATCTCTTGTGAACCATTTGGCTCCATAATATCCTGCAGCTCAGAGTTCCAGAATTTAATTATGCATTGCGCATACAAATTATTCAGTTTATTTATTTAAAAAATTCAGCATTGATTTCACTGGGACCTCTCAGTTCTCATGTTCATGACATGGTGAATCATCATTCCCCAGTTAACTTCCCTGAACCACTGATAGTTTTATAAGTCTCCAGTAGCTCCTTGCACACCACTGTCTGTCTTCCAAGGAGTCCCAGCCTGTTGAGTCCCTCCTGGGAATGAAAACCACACCGTATCTCGTATCATTCCCGTCACCTTGCTCTAATTTTGTAAAAATCCTGGCTGCTCTTGTATCAATGGTCGCTTTGGAGGCAACATTAGTCATAAAAGCATCTTGGACTCCCTCCCTCCTTCTGCTTAATAATCTCTGTGTTTTGAATTCAGATAAGCATTTCTAAGTGACTTATCTTGACCTCACTGCTTTGTTGGCTTTGTTGAACCCAAGATAAGGTCCTTTGTGCAGGTGTCATCTTCTGCAGGAAAGGAAAAGTGATATTTACTGCTGAAGATTTCCTGTCAGTTTTGTCTTAGCAATCACTTTCTTCCAGAAGCTTGGTATATAACATCCTGGGAAATAAAATACAAAAAAAAAAGAGCGCACGTCTCAACATAGTTATTAAGTTAACATTCAGTAAAGAGTTTTGAATCAGAGCTTTAAATTTTCCATAGGTGGACAGTTTGGAGACAGCTGTACTGAAAAAATGGTGTTTACAAAGGCCAGTTTAGTTTCTGTGTTCACAAAGTGAAATTTGTCTGTGCCAAGTAAAGCCAGTGTATTTATTTTACTCTGGCAGGATAAGATCTCTGTGAAAATGAACAACCCCTGAAATACATCCACTTACTACAAAACCTAGCCAGTGTATACCGACCAGCACACACCCAGTGCTGATTTCCATTAGTTACACCTCTGCATCCATTCCCAAGTCCAACCCAATATCAACCCTTTCTCTTCTCTCACAGCGAGAAGGTGATCTTAGCATGAATACATGAGCCGGTGAAGATCACTTAAAAACACTGAGATGCGAAAGCATCGCGAGCTGTCTTTCATTATCGGTGAATGACAAACGTAAATGGCTCGTCCAACTTTGGGCAGGGAAATTGTAGCAGAATCTAAACTAGTGTGTGAGTCGCTTGATTCGCAGAGCCAAGCCTGAGTTAAAAGATGATCCCTTCGCTCTGTTCTTATTATACAGTACTTGGTATTTGTACAGCTGCAAGAAAAAATGGAACAGAAAAATGACAGCCTGGGAAGCGGCATGGATAGTTCTTTGACAAGGTAACGTGAAAGATTGGGTTTTACAGCTTTGTGTCTTTCAAGGAGAGCTGTACTTTCGGATTTGCTATGTAGTAATGCACATTGTCATTATAAAGACTTTATTTAGTATTTACTGTCAAAACTAAACCCTTACAAAACCCGTTAACGCTGCCCACGGTCCGCAGTTCAGAGAGGAAAGCAGAAAATCATCGGTTACTCATCTTTCACAGCACAGGCTCCGCGCTCTCCAAGGTTGGTGCAGACAATCGATTACGACTCACTCAAGTAATTATTGATACACAAATAAGGCAGTAATTATAGTTCAGAATTAATTTGCGGATGGAACTATGAAACAAGTCTGCTGAACAAGGAACGGGAGCCCTGGCTCGGCACAGGAGGGAGTGGGGTTTTTCTGAAGGGAAGGGAAATAATCGGGATGTTTCCTGGTGCTCTGCTCTAGCACGTGGTTCTGCTGGGTGTAAGAAAATGAGCAGTGAGCATTACTTTAGAAACTTCTATCACAAGGATTGGATGTGAACCTCTTCAGAGATGTAACTGCTGTTAAGGAAAGCAGTCAACCTTATAATAATCAACAAGGCAGCTGGAAAACTATTGCTATGTAAGTGCTGGATTAAGTTGGTGTTTTGTCCCTGCAGCTCTGAAGAATTCCCAATTTCACTGTCCGCTCAGTGGTAAATTTACATCCCCGCAAAGTATATATCGTGCAAGAAAGCCAGGCTGCTATTGTTTTAAGCCAGAAGATGGTCTGAAATAAACCCTCCCACAGTTACAAAGAAATTAAACTTAACATTTGGGGAAAAAAACACAGATAGATGGGTGGGGAATCAGTTTAACTGTATTAATCCTTGACATTCTCCCAGTTCCAGTGAGTCGGTAGGATAATGAGAGATATATAACTCCCCAGCACCAGTTTAAAGAAAAACTGTAGCATAATGGGCCTGAGCGATTGGTAATTTAAGCATTTTGTTTCTGATTCTGCCAGGTGTATTCTGTGAGTCTTTGGACATATCAGTTTTGGTGGGATTGGTCTCATGTAACTCTGGCTTTGGCTGGATGGCCGATAGTCTAAGCTTCCTCCATAGTCAGTGATACAGGTACTGTGAAAGGGTGATTAATCCTCTCCAGAAATAGATAGGAAACTTGCCATATGGAAGTGCTTATCTGTTAAAGATAAAGGGAATGCACACAGCAAGCTCAGACTGAACGTACAACTTTTGGACAGTCCTTTTTGCCCTTGGTGCAGTGCTTACGCGCGTCTCATGCTCTGAAGCAGTGATTTTCCTCTCCACACTTTTATATTTAAAATTTGTCTTGCGCTCTAAGCACGGCGGCCGTTTTGTTCTCAGTGTGGCTCCGACTTAACACTGAAGAAGGCACTCTGCTCTTTCGTAGTCTTTGTGTTTGTTGCCTTCATCTACATCAGAGTCTAAAGTACAGGAAAATGGATGTCTTGTGTTCTCTGGATATGTCATGGGAACAGGAACACTGGTGATGGTCATACGTGATGAAACGACAGAGGTCAAGACTCCCCTTCCATCCTCACTCATCAGTGATGGGGTGTCAGTCCTTGAAAAGGAAAAGTTAAACAAGTGTTTATGGGAACAGAGAAAGTTTGAAGGTCCGTGGAAATGAGAAACAACAAATGAACGCATTTGATCAGGAGTTGCTGCAAATGTTCTTACTGTGAGAAGATACTCAGGAGTTGTTATAATGGGAGAAGTTTCAGTCCTGGATTTTCTTTCAGGTTGTTTTGTGTAACTTCAGCTTTTAAAATCTGCTTAGGTACAGTTGTCATTGATTCCTTTGAGGGTCTGCAATTTAGGTTTGAGCAGAAATTCTCTGCAAAATAACTATAACAATATTTTACTTATCGTGGGGTTATTCTGGCATGTCAAGTCTAAATAAGAGCATATATTATAATAGAAAAGAAGACAGCAGTACCTTAACAATATATTTTGAGTTGTTCTGAGGAACTGATGAACCCTTTTGAGATGAAAACTTGAAAGACAGAAACTGAAATTATTCCTGCACAAAAGCTGTTTTCCCTGAGATAGGAGAGGTCCTTTGAATGTCCCTTCAACATCCAGGAACAGCTGCAGTCCCTGGAGATACGGAAGTGATCGTTGTTTTTGCCGAACATCTTTGGTCAGGATGCTTTGGTCGTCCAAAACAGCAGAGCAGAGGCAGAATGGTAACAACTATTTTCAGTAAAAATATGTATGTAGTCGGTGGCACCCACTACAAATGCAGCCTTGCAGCCCTACCATGCGACAGACCGCTGGGGAATTCAGACTCGTATTAAAATTCTGCACGGTGGCTCTGATTAAACAGCAGAATCCTGCTGCGAGATGAATATTGAGAATTATTTTCATTCGAGAGATGAGAAAAATTGAAGCACAGGAAGGTCACTCAAGGTGACCCAGGGTCACCCAGGAAAGCTGAAAAGAGAACCTGTACTTCCAAGGCCAGATCCTGGTACTGGAACCAGGGGGAATATTTCCTTATGAAATTTGTTAGCATGTGAGAGTGAGAACCATATTGGCGATAGATGACAATAAACCGCCTCCATCCTTCTCTATTTATTAGATTGACTTTACATTTTTCTGTTTCCGATTTTCATTACGGCTGTCTAGGAGACGGCTTCATTACAGAGAACACAGGCTCTAAGTATTCATTCTACAGTGTCTGTCAAATAGTGAAAATGGGATATAGTAGGTGGGAGAAATAATGAAAATGTGTTTTAGGACATCTAAGCTACCTTGTAGGATTAGAACAACATAATGTTATTATAGCAACATCAGGGAAACCCCATTTGAAATCATCTGACAGGGAGCAGGATAGCCATTAAAAAACTTCAGCTTGTTTCATTAATTTATCACAAAATAACCCACTGTTTCTTTCCCAAATCTGAAACATTTTAAATTTAATTGAAATGCTGCTGCCTAATTTCCCTAATGCCTCGCTGTAGCTTGACGAAGGAGAACCTCCAAAGATGGATGGTTAATGAATAATGTTTTTTAATGCTGTATAACTAATACTGTTTGGTTTTTTTTGTATGATTAAAAAATAAAAAAAGTTTCTAATGAAGAGAATTATCCTGGAAAAGGCTTTACAGACTTGGCATTTAGGGGGAGGCCGGACTACAGCTCTGCCGGGACATGGTGGCTGGCCACGTTCAGCGGCGCTCACCCATCAGTCTCCGGACACAATTTCTCCTGTCACTTCACGAGCCGGTACGCCATCAGGTACCCATCTGAATTTTCCAGCCTCCTGATTCATCTCTTTAAAGCAAACAAACGAACAGAAAAGACACCCATGAGTGAAGGTGGCGTGTGTATTGTGTGTTATGGGGATGTCGCCTGGGTGCCTGGCAGGAGCTGGCATGCAGGAACATGGCACGTCCTTCTTAACATCGTCTCCTTCGCGTGTGTAAGCAGAGCTTATCTTCTTTGCATGTGCAAGCAGAGCCTATTTCACCTAGCGCTCGTCTCAGCCGGGGTGATGATGACCGAAAGCTGGCCGTTATTTTTAGTGGTGGTGTCAGTCTATCACTACAGCACATGCTAACATGTGAGCTCTCTACAGCAGAGATTCTTCTATATAAACTAGAGAATGTATTTACAAATTTTTAAAAAATGGGGAATGAATAGGAAAGATGGGCTTTATTCTGACAAAATTACTGTGTACCCATCGTGGCCTGTTTCGAGGGCAGCAACGTGGGCCAGAGCTCCCTGGGTTTTCCAGCAGCACAGCTTTTACAAAGCACATCTAAATACAGAGGTGGGTGCTCTGCTGGCACACACCAAAATGCCTCAGAATGGGTAAAACCTGGCCAGCCAGGTGTCTAGAAGTAGTTAGTGTGCTTCATCTTGGACATCAAATGCCATGCTTGATGTGGGACATTCAAAACATCTCCGGAGGGGGATGCTTCAGAAAGGTACCTGTGTCACCATGGCACCTGGTTATGGGGAGCCATGGGGCCAGGCCTTACAGACCCACACAGGGTGGGGGTAATGTGTACCCCCATGGAGCCAGGCCAGGAACAGCCGGAGACAGGAGCGGAGCGGAGCGGAGCTGAGCTGAGCCGGGCCGGCCTAACCCATGGAGCCCCCCACAGTCCATGGCCGGCCCCTGCTGAGACAGGGCTGAGGGGAGTGAGGCCCAGGTGAGGGTGCTTGGAGTAAGTAACCCCCTTAGTGCTGTGAGGGCCCTCACCTGGAGCCACCTGAAACACCCAGTCTCTCACCTGTCAGCTCCTAATGAACCAGAGCTCATTAAGGAGCCCTCACCCATTACCGAGGGGATTTGGGGAGAAGAAAGGGTGACTCCAGCACAACTGCTCTGCAACGCGTGCGGGGGAGGGCTTGCTGGCTGAGCCTTGGGGCTGCTTGCAAAAACATGAGGTAAAGAAAAAAAGCTGCTTTTATTTCATAAGTGCTTTTGTTTTTGCTTGTTGTGATAGCTGAGAAGCAGTGAGACATCATTGCAGTGGTTTTCCGTAGTTGTGGGTGAGTTAGAGGTGGGCCTGCAAAGTTAATTTGCTGAAAATTCAGCATTTGAACAAGGCAACTGTGCCCAAATGTTGTGTGGAAGGACAGTATGGAGAGGAGAAGTGAGATGGATGCCTTTAAAATAATCACCATTTGCCTGTTCTGGTGGTGCTATAACAGTGGGGAATTAAACTCCCAGGTTATGGCTGTGGGAGGTGCAATGAGCTGGGGAGGGAAACCTCACCAGGTGAAAACTGGGGAAAGGGTTTGTTTGGTTTGCTGGAGATGCTGTATAGCAGAGCAGCCCCCATGGCCCGTTGATGGGACAGTGTTTGTAGGGAGATAAGGGGCCTGAGCCCACCACGAGTCTGGTATCTGTCCTCAGTGTCTGCTTGATCTGTTCAAATTGCTAATTATTATATTGCTGGGGGAGTATTAAGGCATGCCAAATGGGTTCAGTGAATGATGTTATAGCCTGTTCTGGAATGTTTTTTTCTTTCCTTTAATAAAAAGGTGAGGGGGGGAAGTGCTACGGAGTAGGTGATCGCAGGTCCCAAGTTGGTGGCCGCGGGAGGGAAGGACTGGTTGGTCGGTCCGTGATGCTCGCTTGTGCCTCGGTGCCGCTCCTAGCGGGGCGGTGGGATCCCAGTGTGTGGTGGCTGTGATTTCACACTGGCCGCTCGGCCCATGCGGATTTAAACAATATCCTCTTATTGGTATTGGCTTGCTTTGGAGCTGAATAGCTTAGAGGTAAAACTTGTGTAAAAATGTTTCTATTGACAGTGCTCTGAAACATTCTTTTTGTTGGGTGTTTCCCCCCCAGCAATAATTTCCTGCTGAAGATTTCATCTGGTCTGAGAGAGAGGATAAAAATTGACATTGCTCCTATTTGTGCAGGTCGTCTGCTCCAGGTTTACACCTGCAGAAACTTCACAAGAGTGGTGTGTGGGCTTTGTGTAGAAATTGCCTGATCACGCTTTTGAAGCCTGGACAGATTTCAGGTGTAACTTGGTTTGAAATCAACTACATAAAGATGTATTTTGGTCTTCAGGTACAGGTCGAAACCTGAATGAAGTAGCAAGTATTTTATTTGCAGGCAGGGCAAATAATTGTGTAAATCTTTCCTTCTCTTTAGAGTTGGTCACCTGCCTTGTGAAAATATTATATATACCACTGACCAGAAGGATCTTGGTGATTAGAAGTGTCAGGTGGTGTGTCTGTTATCAGTGATTAGTGGAAGATCTTCAGCCCCTCTGGTTTCCACAGGGGACAAAAAAAAAAAGGAAAGAAAGGAAGAACAGAAAAGTATAGGTTTGGAAAATGGATGTGGCCTGACACCTCCAGAAATACCAGCTTAAAATGTTTTTCATTAGGCCCTGACAAGAGATAAATGAATTCACAAGAACAGAACCGCAGATGAAACCTATTTCTGCTTTTATAAAATGAACATATAGCATTCTAGAGCTAAAGAGAACATAAATCTCTCCAGAAATGACACCAAAAACCTGCTGAGCGTTTGCAGCTGCTTGTCAGGTTCTGCTGAATTGTGGGGGTATTTATGGGCAAGACAATACGGGATACAGTATTTTGATGTTTCCTAGAACTGCACATGCATAATCCTCATTTACTACTTGTCACCGTCCTAATCTGAAAAGTAAAGCAGGATCGTGTGGTGTTTAGTCATGCTTCTTAAATGTGCTTTGTAGGCTACTTTGCTCTGTTCAATTTAATGATATGCTGCTAACATCCTACTAAAACCTTAAATACCGCTCTGAAATAAAAGGGCCATTTTCATTTTCCTGTGTTTATAATGCCAATCAATTGGTGCCTTCAAGCAATTATTGACTAATTAAAGACTATCTCGGAGAAGGCAGAGGAAGCATTAGGAGCTCGCATGTGGCACTAAATCATCTCATAATATTTGCGTAGTGCCATAAATGGAAGAGCAAATAGAAATTTGTTGAAGCTTTTAGCAGTGAAATTGGAGCGCTGGTGACCAGACAGAACAAATCTGTTACCAAAGCGGGAGCCCTTCATGCTTCTTAATCCTTTTAAATGTTATATACAAATCCTTTTAAATGTTATATACAAATTAGCTTGTGGCATCAGGGCTTGCCTGTGGAGCTGTGCAAAGATACACATCAGCTGATAATATATTCTGTTACCTGCTTGTTTAATTTACAGATGGAATCAAAAATCAGCCTTGGAATTTAATCACCCTATGGTGAACGGGTGTGCAGATCCAGGGCATACAGTAGGATCCTCTGAGACAGAGGAGGGGAAAACCATGTGTAAGAAATCACTTGCTCGTGTTGTGTGGCTTGTTTGGGTGGGAGCACAAGTATCAAACATGAGGTTCAGAGAGATTTGATTTCTGGTGTCTTTTTATTATTATTTTTTGGTTTATGCCTAAGCTCTGTCTTTTACTACAAAAGATTCTTTAAACCTCCCTGACCTTTCAGACAGTTGCAGGTTGTGCTTCAGACCAGCCTGAGTTGATTTACTGGGGTATTTTTTTTCTTCAAAATCCTGTGAACCTCATAGCCTTTCAGGGTATAAAACCAAATCCAGTGGTTTTCTTCTGAGCTTATGGAGTCAGCTGAGCTGGCAAAGCTGGAAGAGAAAGTTAAGGAACACTAAAACCTTTAGACGGTCAAGAACCTATCCAGAGTTTCCATAACTGCTTGCAGCTCCGCTTTGGAAATGTTTAAAAGTTGAATCCTCACAAATATTTGCAGGGAAATACGTACACACTGGCATGGTTTGTGCTGGCATCTGGATGCCAAACTGCAGCCGGGTGTTCGTAGTCCTACAGTGTATCATTCTCTACGCCTGATATGTAGGATCAAGGCCCTGCTTTGAAGAGTTTCAGCCTTAAATTGACATAGGGGAAAGAGGATGGGGAGAGAACTGATTATTTCTCTTTCTTTAATTATGGTAAGTGAAGAACAGGAGACGAGCGAGTCGCTCAGTGTTACTGCAGAAAACCTTGTGTCTGAGCTGAAATCCTTTTAGCCAGAGGGCAGGGTTTCCTTCTGCAACACCGTGTTTTTTTTTTAAAAATGGGTATTTATTGACTAATACAGTTATTTAAGAATCTCACTGGAGTAAGTAGAAAGACATTTAATTCCCTGTCTAGAGACTAAGCCACCAAGCCTTCATTTCTCTAACAAATTACACATTCATTTTTCCTTAATCCTTGCTCCAATTAATTAATCCCAGTATCCTGATTAAAACACAGCTCAGTTCATTTATCCCGGTCTGCTTTGAATGTCCCCTGTGTTTTCAGCCCGGCAGGTGGAATCTGCATCCTTGCTTTGCTGCAGTCACTTCTGGGTGTGGGGTTTCTTTTCCCTATCCTTTTAACTTGAGAGGTAACTGGTGAGTTGCTTCTTTTAGCTGTGGTTTAGTGGTGCTTCCCCTGGTCTCTCGTGCACCTGGTGTGGTCTGAGTTGAAGTTCTGAATTCTGGAAAACTCTATCTCTACCTTCAGTGAAATTTTCCGGAGTCGCCCAGCTCTGTTGTAACTCAGATAGAGTTTGCACAGCAAAGTTCTTCTGGATGAAGATCTGCAATTTGAAAGTACTTCTTTTAATATTAAAAATGTTTACAAGGAAAGGTATCTAACTTTTGAAACCGCTTTCAGAAAAAAAGTTGCTGTACTTATGTGCTCTGCCAGGCTCGTATGAGCAAACAAGCCTCCAGTTCTACTCTTTTCAGTAAGAGGATGCAAATACTAGCTTAGAGATCTAAGGGTTTGTACCCAAGAGGATGTCTGTCCTTACAGAGCTACAGGCCTTAGTATTAAAGGGTCTGATTGCAGGTCTATGGCTTGGTTTTTTTCATTTTTGCCTAGTTCTAGGTAAGTAGAATTAAACATTGCAATAAATCTTACCCAGGAGGCTACAGGAACAGTTGTACCAATAAGAAAACAGATAAAATATTAGTATCTATGTTGGTTACATTTATTGTGGTTGGGGGGTACTTAATTGTTTTCTTAATAATGTAACGCACAGCTGATTGGAGTCCTTATAAAGTCATTAATGGACTTTTGAGTAAATAAGAGAAAACCAATGAGAAGTATAAATTATTCTTCATAATCAGCAGTCATTCTCAGACACTTCAATTATTTACTCATTCTTCTAATAAAAAGAATATGCATTAGATGAGAAAAGTAGTTTTACATGCTGGTAGAACTTGTTTTATATTTATAGGAGATCTGACTTCAGGAGAAAAGGGAAAACTTTTTCTTTACAACACAAGGGACTTTATTACTTTTAAAAAATTATTGGCAAATGTAAATGGTTATACAAAATATCAGGTTCTGGAAAATGGACAGGGAAACTTGGCTGTCTCAGAAAGAAAATGTCACGTGCTATCTTCAGGCCTTTCCAATTAAGTTAATAAACTAATAAACTGATACTTTTGAGGGAGGGAAGGGAAAAGGGGAAGGAACGCAAAAGTGTTGCAGCCATGGGGTTCCTGGTATCATCTGGCTTAAAGGTGTGCTTACGGTCTCTTTCCAGCCTGTTAAAGGTAAGAGACAATGAAATGGAAAAATAAGGTCATCAAATTTTAGGTTGTTTCATAACATCTAAAACCAAAAATCCCTCTTGTTGTGTGGCCTGAGCGCCCTCGGGGAGCTGCTCACCCCGGGGCTGCTTGTCCTGCCCGGCTCTGCCCTGACACGGGCAGGTTCTCTCCAGTCCTGGAGCTTTCAGGGTGCTTCAGAGTAATAACCGTAGTCTGTAACTTATTCTATTTGTGTTTGTCTCCAAATGCTTTAATAATTGCTGTGCAGTAGAGGTGTCCCTGTTTATCTTGGCTGAGGATCTGCCCGTTGACTCGGGCACTGACATGACCCGTGGTTCATGTTCTAGACTGAAGTTGATGAAAGTCCAGGAAAGTCTCCACAGAGACTGCGGAGTCCAATTTTGCCTTATTTGGTATTGCAGTAATACAAAGAACTAGATGGCTGTTAGTTCGTGGCCATTTTGCTGGAAGACAATCCTTTAATTCTGGTGTGCTTATTTGTTAAAATCCTGCATGGGTTTTTAGCTCTGAAGTACAAATGCACAGCAGAGTTACAGAGCTGGGATGCTGAAAAGAGATCTTTGGAGATCAGAAATCAGCATTTGTTTTTAAAATGAGATGTTGACAAAGCACGTCCTATCAAAGGATACTGTTTAGATATTATAATATTTGAGGTTAATTTTTTAACTGTCTGTAATTAAGACCTACTTATAAAAGCCTTTCTGGAAGTAGCACCGTCAGCTGGCTGGCAATATCGCTTCTGAATAGAGCGGTGAAGTTCAGCAGCATTCAATTCCTTCATTTTTTCTTGCTGCAGAATAATTTTACGGGGGGTGGCATACGGTGTGAGCCCAGTCAAGAGGAGCCTGTGCGGGCAGGTTTCTTAGGGAATGGGTCGTACAGCCTTACCTACAGAACTTGGGCCGGGTTTGCTGCGAGCGCCGTCGACCGCCCGCATCCCTCTTGCACTTTGCCGGCCAGTTGTTGTCTTGATCAACGTGGCTGTGGCTTGTTTTGGGGATGGGTGCCAGGAATTCAGGGCTAAAACCGGTTCTATATACTAACATCAATTGGCTGCGGATGCTGGAGAAACAGCCGCTGAAATTTGTGAGCAAATGAGGTTTCATCTTGCTACTAACAAGGTTGTGCTGCCAAGCCTGTCACCGGTGGAGCTGACCCCTCTGCTCCAAGAGGGCTGTTGTATTGCCTGTTCCAGCTGGTGCCATTGGCTGTTAATCAGAAGTGTTTATACTTTTTCATTCTCACTTGATTTCCGCTTTCCCGGCTCGACTTTGTATTCAGAGTTGGCTCATTATGAAGTATCTTGTTCCAACCCTGTCTTGACATTTCTCTGTCAGCTGGCAGTGATTGGTCAATATTACCGCTGTCACTTCTCACGATGCAGAAAATATGCTATCGCACCAATTAGGATGTTTACTCAATCTTTTCTCTGCGCTCCTTCTTGCTGGCAAACACGGCTCGGGGTTTTAAAATTGAGAAAAGCATGTTCAAAAAGCCTGTTCAAAAAGCCTCCTGGCTGGAGTTTCTGAAATAACTGGCATGGCTGCAGTGTTACCAGCTTCTGTAGAATGAGAAGCAAGATGGTGATCAAATTCTGCTCTTGCAGCTTTGTGGGTCTGTAATAAATCCTCTGGGTTACGTTTTGCACTCACTTATGCTAAACATTATCTCTTTTCATGGGGTGAGGGTAGATATTTGCCTCATTGACTAGAAATTAAAACAAATTACAATGGTGTGACTGGGAATAGAATTTAATTTGTTGACCATAACAAGCTAGAATCCTGTTCCCTCTCCCCACTTCAATATCTTCTACCTCATTTAATTAAACATACTGATTCATATCATCAGTGTGGAGGCAACACAGACAGCATGTCCTCGAGCAATTGAGATGATGGAGCTGAAATGGTTCCCATGAAGTACACCGAGGCTTTTGAGCTCGATCAGAGAAATGCATCTTGGTTTCTGATGGTAGTGAATTTGATCCAGACCTCATGTTCTTCCACTTCAGTTTAGGAAATAATGAAACAACTATATAAATGTAAAACATGTATGCGTTTTCCCTTCCGCTGCTGGGAAGGATGTGTGTAGGAGGCAGCGAGGAATGTGCTGTGGGTTACCAGTGAGCCATTGATAATGTTATGATTTGGATTTAATCCTCTCTTCTGCCTCTTCCCAGTAATGGTAGTAGCATAGAGTCACTAAACCTGAGAACAAGATCACGGAGTGTTGTTGCACTACATGTTTTAGATATTTGCAGCAAGATTCAAAAGAGCACATTTGTGCATAAGCCTCACTGTGGAGAAATCTTGGAAAAGACCTCTAAGATCATCAAGGCCAACCCAACACCCCCAGGCCTCCTAAACCATGGCCCCAAGGGCCACGGCTGCACGTCCTTTGAACCCCCCCAGGGACGGTGACTCCCCCACCTCTCTGGGCAGCCTGTGCCAGGGCCTGACCGCTCTGGCAGGGAAGACATTTCCCCTCATCTCCAACCTAAACCTCCCCTGACGCAGCTTGAGGCCGTTCCCTCTCGCCCTGTCACTGGTGACTTGGGAGCAGAGACCAACCCCCCCCTCACTCCAGCCCCTCTCAGGCAGCTGCAGAGAGCGAGAAGGGCTCCCCTCAGCCCCCTCTTCTCCAGGCTAAACCCCTCAGCCGCTCCTCATAAGACACATAAGAGGAAGCAGATGACTGTCATGGCATGAGTTGGGGTAAAAATCTAACCAATGTGTTTCAGAAGCAATCAACATAACTTTTTATTCTCAGAAAATAAGCGTAATGCCTCAGGTGCAAACCTCAGTGTTTGACTTTCTTACCAAAGCCGAGAGTTGAGAGGCTGATCTCTTGCCAGAGCCCACTCGTGTGCCTCCGACCCAGTTTTGAGGGCACCAGCCTGTTGTGTATGTTTCGGTCACACCAGATGGGTTGGCAGGGCTGGGCTTATCAGTAGTGCAGTTCTGCTTTGTGGCGTATGGGAAGACCTTTAAGGGTCATAGATCGGGGTTCTTTCTGACCTCTGTGTGGTGGCCTTTAGCTCTCTTAAACTCTCTTATAACAGAATGAGTTTTGCTACAGTGAGGGGATGTTTGAGGAGAGGAAGGGAGGGAATTCCCAGGAAGTTGATTCGTAGAATCATTAAGGTTGGGAAAGACCTCCAAGATCAAGTCCAACCCCCAACCTGACACCCCCAGGCCTCCTAAACCATGGCCCCTAGCGCCATATCTACATGTCATTTAAATACCCCCAGGGATGGTGAGTCCCCCACCTCTGGGCAGCCTGTTCCAATGCTCTTCCAAGCATATAATATAGATGCCACTGATATTTACACAGTGCATAAAGACAGTTAACTATTAATATTGACTATAATGATAACTTTTTAATACAAAGCGGCTCTGTATAACCTTTTTATCTTCAGTGACTTTTTTCCAGCCAGTTGTTCTCTTCCTCCAGCTCATGTTGGCCGCTCTGTGAAGTAGGTACGTGCTGCCTGGACGAGGCGTGTGATCTGTAGATTGGTTTTATTTCCTCTGCGTGACATTTCAATGAAATGGAATTGTTTGAATTCAATGTATGTGTAGGTCCTGTGGCTAGGGAAACTGGTTTTTGTCTGTCTTCGCAAGCAATGCATAGGCTGTGCTTAATTGCCTGTTTCAAAAGAAAACTTGGGGGGGGGGGGGGAGAAAACAACAAAGAACCAAAACCCGAAAGAACAAAACTGAGAAACAAATGAAAGAGATGGCTCTGAGAAGAAAATCCTTCATCTTGAAATGGAAAAAATGAAACAGGCAGGAGTGAACAAATATGGCCCTTGAAGTGGTAGAATAAATTTCATGCAAAACACAGTAAAACTTTCTTCAGAGGGTGTGTGTGGGGAGGTATAATCTCTTATTTGCAAGTTTACCGACCTGGTTGTCTCATTCCTTGTTTACCCATCAGGTTATGAATATCTTCTTAGGAAAGAAAAGCTTGTTTTCTTTTGAATTTTTAATTCGGTCCCTATTTGCAGCAAAGCTAAACTGAAGCTTAAGCTGTCACTGTTCAAGAGGCAGATAGCGATGTTCAGGTTTTTCTGTTTGTATGATCAAATGTGCCTCGTTAGACTAAGGGAAGTACTGTGCCATTCAAAATAATGAGTTTGTTTAGTAAAAACTAGCTTTTTACAATGCGAGCTTTGTAGTGCAATATCTCAAATTGTCATTGGCGGAGGTTGCTTTAAATTAACTTGTCATTAGCTTGTACAACGTTACTTTCCTTTAATAACTCCTGACAGTGTGTAAGTGTAGATACTTTTTGACTAGAAAGAAGCTGTAATCCTAAGCTGTGATATGAAAAAGTTCAACTTTTTCCTGCTTTTTTTCACTTGTTTGGGTGTTCCTGAAAGGGTGAGTAGCTTAGGACAATGAAAGTCCATAATAAATGTAGGATGCAAGTCGTCATAAGCCCAACTCGATAGCAAATGGATGAAATGCCATAAAGCAGGTTCAAAACTGTCCGGAGCCACCGGCCTGATGTGATGCGTATTGGCATTCCTATAATACGCGCTTTATTCATAATTCTCTCTATTTTTAACTGACTGCTGTATGGCTCTGGTCTGTCAGCTTCTAGTTTGCCTCCTCGTTCCAAATCTTTCACTGCCGAGTCTTGACTTGATTTTGGATGTCATATGGCGAATGTTACATGATTAAAGACATAATTGATTAGGGATAATAGGAGTAGTTAAATTTTAATCCAGCACTCCATCCTGCTGCGGTATCCTTCAGAAACCCAATCAATACAGTTGCTTAGGTCTTCTCTGTGGTAATGATATAGGTTGCCATCTGAGGTCAGGGCTCCTGTCTTCTAGCAATTACAGAAAGGCTGCCTGGGAGCCTTGTAGCAATTTATCATAGTAATTGTGATGACTGTGTTTCGCACAAAATACACAAATATGTATGTGTGAGAGTGCCTTACACGGGGAAACTAGAACTGTAATTATGTTCCAGGTATGCTAATTAAATACCCTTTAAACTGCATTTAATATTGATTTTGGAGGGGGCTCCTGTGCGATTTTTGTCAGCGTTATATGGTGCCCAGGCACAGCGTTTAAAGCCCCAGGTGGTTTAAATCTGCTGAACGTATCTGCATAGCTGCCTGATGATCAGAAGCCCAGAACAAAAATGTGTGTCTGAGAGCAGAGGCGGAGAGTTAGTGTAATAGTTTATCTCAGTTAAAATCTGAACGTATTTTTCTGCTGTCATGTCAACCACACTTTGCTCACTCTTTGCCAAAACAACGCAGAATATATGACAGTCTCTTGACGGGGTCCTAATTCAGCTACGGCTGTGTCTCTTCACTTGTTTTCTCTGCTGGGGAATTCATTGTCTTGTTCACTTGTGATTTCCGCGATGTTCAGGTGGTTGTTGTAAGTTCACTTTACTGTAGCTTTTCAGAAGCCCTTATTTCAAGTCTGTTACCTGCTCTGGAAATGTGTAACTAAGGCAACGTATCCCAAGTAGATCATACTAATTTTGCTTTTAATGTCATACGGGAATATTGAATGCACTTCAAATTTGTCTATTCAGAATTGGCTCACTTAAAGTTAGGTCCTTGTGGAGGAAGCACTGCCCTACAGCGCGCCTCTGTAGCCTAGTCACTAGGGCTGTTTACAGTTGAGTAAGTACCAACCAGGTGTTAGTAACAGGTAGATATCGTTATTACTAGAGTTTTAGTGTAAGCCCTTAATGACTTTGGGGGTTTCAGTATCATTTATTCCCTTTTTTAAAAAAAAGGTGAGGAAACAACTCCTACAGAGTTGTGAAATGGAATGCTTGTGATGGCCTAGCGGTGTGGTACGGAGACAAAAGTAAAGGGTACCTTGGGGGTTGTGAGGCATCAGTAATTGGCACCAACAGCCAGGTTGTTTCTAAGGGCTTGTACGTGGCTGTTCCTTCGACATACGTTGGTCACGTGGCTGAAGGATGCAACTGTGGTCATCCAGCAGTGACTGTCTCACCAGTGCCTAGTTCAGGCTGGGAGGGAGCGGGAGGTCGCCTAGTCCATCTTCTGCTCAAAGTTCAGGGATTAACCAGATGGGTCTTCAAAACCTCCAAAGACGCAGGCTGCCTGGCCTTGCTCGGTGACCTGTCCCACTGCCTGAGCGGGTCTTCTGCTCTGAAAATAGCTACGAGTGGCATCTATAGCTGCGAGACGAGCCAAGCGCTGAAACGTGAAGAACTTTTTGATGGTGCTGAAGCTTCAGTAGCCTGTGATGAAGTGTTACCATAAGTACTTACCCTGACTTCCAATAACGGAGTATGTGCCTGGATGAGAGACTTGCTTAGCATCCCGAACTTCCGCTGAGGTCACCCAGGGCCCTGGGATCTGTCTTGTATTCCAGGAGTTACTCATTAACCTCTGTTCCGCTGGGAGCTGGTACTGCAAATTACTTTGCAGAGTTTGTCTTGAAACAAAGATTAAGCACGTAGTCCTGAGAATTGAACTTCTAGGGCATTTTCATAATTGGAGCCAATTTCCTAAATGATATTCTTTTTTGGGGTGCATATTTGCTTACCTTTTGGTAACATGCAATAAATGATGTTGAGTTCAACATTTAGTAGCAGCGTATGAACTCTCTGTAAATTCATGGCTGGACATTGATTTACTCAATATTTTACTGGTATAGGCAATTACATAAAATACATCTGTAGGCACCACCCTCTTATTGCTGAAAAGCAACATTGTGTGTCAGTAATTAAATATTGGTGGGTGTAAGGAAAATTGGGAATTATGATTTAGTTCCCTTAGGGACTAGTAGTAATAAAGAGAAAAAAAAAGAATGGAAAATCCTGTGTGGTAAATGAGGAAGAAATTCCTCAGATAAAATATTTTTGAAGAATATTAATTAGAACTCATCAGAAGACATAAAAGGTCTAAAAGGAGAAAAAAGGGAGGTGGATTAACTGATAATGCTGACCTTTCACCTCCTTATCTTATGGAAAGCTTTGGGTTCAGACACTGATTTCCTTTATTTTGATGCAGCTTTAAGCAGCGTTGGATTTTCCCCTGTAAAGCAAAACCCTGTATTTATATAATGATGGGAGAATACTTTTGCTTTTATTTCTTCATTAGAAGGTAATAATAAAGCTATAATTAAAAAATAAAAACATTTCTGAACAATCCTTCTGCTGCCGATTTCACGAAGAGCTGAGGAGGCTGAGTATCTGTCAGGAGTGGCTCAGTATCTTGAAGAATAGTCCCTTAAGAGCTAAATCCTCCTGTCCAAACAGCAGGGTGGATCTCAGATAAGCAGCTCAAATGAAGGATTATCTTGGCTGCAATGCAGACAAGTTGATCTGCAGGATGCTTCCATGCTTCAAATAAGGATTAAAGCTGCTTGTGCACCATCTTGGTGGTGGAATTGCTGGGGATTTTCACCTGTTGCATTTATGGGCCAAATTTCCATCAGTGTCACTAGACTGCTTAATTTGGTAGGGTTTCTTGTAGCACTGACTTGTGTGGGAGTTCACATCAGATTTAATACCACTGATTTAGAGGTCTGCTAAGGCCTAGCTATAGGTCTGATGTGAAATGGTAGCCTCAAGTGAACGGATCAAAATAAAATGCTGATGGTTTTAAGGTTTCACGAGGTCATATTTGGCCTCTAATGGCCAGTGGATGATAGTGGGGAATACGAAAAATAAATCGGAGACCATTAGGAGACAGGAATACCTGTGGTGCTTGCTCATGTCCTTGTATTTGCATGCAATCCTGAGGTCTACGTGCAGAAACGTTGGCCACAGCCTGGCTCATGGCACATGCTGCCATCCCATCTGAAGAAGAATGTTTTGGAGGATGCTTGTTGAGACTACATAGTCTACTTTTTCCTGCGGGAAGGGTAGGGGCAAGAGCCCTTCCATGACAAGCGCTAGGCTTCAGGTCACTTCGCATGTGGCTTCTGCAGAAGCACCAAGGATGCTCAGCAGGTGAGCTGCTCTCTGCTGTGGAATTGCAGCGCGGGGCCGTAGCTTCCTAGCTACTGTTTGCAAAATGACAGCACGCCCCCAGGGAGCGGGGCTGGGGCAGGTGCAGTGAACCTGGGCGGTTGGACCTCCTGGAGTTGGTGCTCTTTGCCAAACTGGAGTCCTAAATGCTAGCAGAGTTCATTACCTGCTGCCGCAGTTATTTCCACTGCCTTCGTTGCATGCTGGATGAGGGGTGTGCTATCACAACTGCCTATCTATAGCCGATTCTACATCACAGCTGTAGTCCTAGCATGGCTTTTGAACTGTTCTTCATTGCGTGTTGATGCTGAGAACAGCAGACGTTCTGCAGCCCACTTAAGAAGAGTTAACGGTGGTTCTTTGTTTTTAATCGGTAAATTCTATTTAATGTTTTCCCAATGCCTGTCATACATACTTGCCTACTCACAGCCCAGCTATAGTGGTTGAAGGACAAAAATTAATTTGTCCAGCAAATAGCAAAATCTGATGAAACTCAAGCTGGTTTATGCAGATGAAAACCAACGCATTTACCAACGTCTTGCTCCTTTACAGTCCTTTCCAAATTCAAGTTGCCGAGAGTACCTAAACTTGGTGTAACGTAGTTCAGGTCAGCATAATGCTGCCTCGGAGCTGCTTTACAAGACCACAAGCATGTGTTAGGGTATTATTACCCATACTGAGGGTGTTCCATGATTTATTCTCTGCATAAAACTAAATATCTGCCTTCAAATATGTTCAGTAGAAGTGCAGGCCAGTTGTGATAAATGAAGAGGAAGCAACTGCTGGGAGACTTCTACCAGAGATCTCTAATGGCCCTGCCCGGTGTGAATTGCAGTTGATGAGAGGCCATGGATGTTCCTAGTTAATTGTTTTTATATTAGTCTTAAGTGTTTGGGAGGAATGTAAAAATTAGATTGGAGTGGCTCTGTGATGTTCTATAAAAAACATATTTCCACCGGGCTGTGGAGAATATTTCGTACACAAATACATTGATTTAATTTGAGCTGGGTGTCAGGAAAAAAAAGTCGCAGGAGAAAGAACAGCTTAAAATAAACTGTTCTTGGCAAGCACGGATGTGCTAGTAAATAAGTAGTGGATTTGTAAGATCTGTTGAGTTTATTTTTTGTTTCCTACCCTTTGGTCCCTGTCAGACTTGAAACTGTTGTTGAGAAGGGTCAAAGAGTTTGTGTGAAGGATTGATGTTCGCAGGTAGGTTCCCAACTGGGGGGATCTCCAAATCGCAGGTCTGCTCTGGTTGTTTTCATGGTATAGTAAACATTAGAGGAAAATACAGATGCATAGATTCACCTTTGGTTTCCACTAAATGCTTCATTGTGCTGTGAACATTTGAAAGCAAAGTATTATTTATTTTATTTTTGAAAGCAGTTAGCACTGATGAGATATTGAGAAGAAGCAAAGATGTATTAATTCAGAGGAAGTAATCGGAGTAGGACAGTTCATACAAGGAATACAGCATTTCAGAAACGCATGCTGGAAGCGTGAGAAGTTTGAAAGATGAAACAATTTGTACTTAAAAAACCACAATGGAGGGGAGCCTGGGTTCTGTATGCGTAACAGATGAACTATTAGTCCTGGCGCTGCAACGTCAGCTGGAAAGTTACTTGGTGTTTAGTTAAACAAGTAGAAAGTTGGGTTGTGCCAGAATCCCATGTGCACTTACAGAGCAGACCTTGGAGAAGGTGGGAGCTTGGTGGAAGGAACAGGACATGCTGCTGCAGTCATGCACGGCGTTCCCAGTGGTGCTGCTTTGCTGGGGCTGTAGACTTAACCCATTTATTTTGGCAGGCTACCAGATTTTCCTAGGCTGGGAAACGCCAGCATTTCCTTCCATCATTTTCCTGGCTTGTTTTAGCTGTATTGCACAATACCACAAGAGAAGGGGGGCCCTTTGCTTGCCTGCGGGGTGCCTTGCTGTACCCCGACAGCCTGCTGCAAACCATGTGGTAGCTGGAGCTGCTTGGAAGGAGTCATCGTGGCATTTTATAAGGAAGAGACGTACGTAGCCTGATCTTCAAGCACCCTTGCTACAATTTATTACTTTCAAAGATGGTTGGATGGGTGAATAATTTCCAGGTAAGGTATTTTGTGGGTTTTTCTTACTCTTTTGACACACTTTATTTATTTTACTAGGTATAGTCACAGTAGAATAGATCACTGCTTGTTCTAAAGTCTTCAGTTCTCTCTTGTTTCCCTCTTTCCTTGATACTCTTGCTTTTTCCCTTAAGCTTGGGCTACAAAGCTATTTGTTCTAGTAGTAGAACGGTAACTGCTGTAAGAAAGATTAATATAATTTCTATGAAACACTTTTTTGAAATATAAACTCTTCATATGTGAAGGTTGAGCAGCTGCTTCAAAACCAAAGTTCTCATCTTTTGCAGGAAAAAAACCCCAAAACAATTTCCTGCTTTTAAATGAAACTGGTGTCTGTGAAAGGACAAAGAAAATCTGAAACTGAATCTCAGTTGCTCCTTTAACAAGAAAATGCTGATGTAGTAAGAAGTGTACTAGGAGTTGTACCAACTTAGGATCTTTGTGGTGATGGAACACGATAGCTGCACCAGCATCCATGAGAAGGGTGCTACTGAAGGACTTTTTCTCAAGCGCAGACTCAAATTAAAACAGCTAAATCGAGGGATGAGCTCTGTCTTGTTCAGTAGAAAATGTCACTTAAATGTCAGATTTCCACCTGCCTGACAACAGCTTTCATGAAAATATAATGTAGCCCAAACACCACTGAAATGTCAATTCTCAGTTTCAAGGCTTTAGGAATAGTTACATGTGTATTGGTGTGAAGGCTTGGCAGGGACGGGCGCTTGCTGTCTTGTGGGATGGTTCAGATGTTTTGAAAGTCCATCTTCCACTAGAGAGACATGAAAGGTTCGACCTGATGATCCTAGAGGTCTTTTCCAACCTTAATGATTGTATGAAAGAAGTTGAGGTAAACGGGGCTGGTCTACCTGAGCATCTCTTTCTGTTGGAAGCTGATTTCCCTGGGTCAGTCACCCCTTTCCTGTTCCGTTGGAGGCAGTTGATGCGTGATTACTTTTTGGGGGTGTTTTGTTTTTGTTCCCCAGTGGGAGAGCAGGACAGGGTAGGGGTCTACATGAGGACGCAGTGATGTTTGTAATGTCATTATAGCTTTAAAGAAGGTAATACAGTTGAAGAAACTTTGTTCTAGTAGGGCAAGGCTTCGTTGGGTTTTGGATGACTTCCATGAGTATTAGATGAGATCTGAGATTGTGAGCAATGTCTGAAGTTGTGGAACACGCTGTTTACTGTTTTAAACTTGCCTGATGTATAAATTTTAAGGTTTTTATTGGTATCAACAAAGGAGACCTGAGACTGTAGGCTGTAAGTTGAAGTTGTAATAGCTGCAGACCATTTAAGTGCAGAAAACATCGCACAGCTTCTGACCGTTAGACATTCAGATGGTTGCGGACAGTATCCTAAGTAATGAATTGGGAGGACTTTTCGCAGGATGGTTAGAGTTTGGCTGGATTTAGGGTATAGAAGGAAGTAAAGCCCCCATATGGGCAGCCAAACTGTTTCTAGAAGTTGGCCAATTAAATTGGTGTCTAGATCTTGCTGTGGGCTTTTTGTTGACTATAATTGGGACGTAAGCATCTGGCATGCATGTAGGTGCTTAAGCTGCACCCTGTCTTTGCTTGCCATGGGTGAGAAATTCCAGCTACAAAGTCTTTGTGATACTACTGATGGTATGAGAACTCATTCTCCCTGCTAGTCTAAGCGTCTTGTCGAAGTTTTAGTTGTCTGGAGATTGCGTTCAAACTTTTCACCTTCTTAGTAGTACAATTAAACTTAGTCTGAAATGGAGGACAGTGTGTGATAAAGACCTGTAGCAAGAGGCAGAAAGAAAAAGAATGTCTGCAAGAGTGCTCAAATAGCATAAATTGCCATATTTTAGGGGGAAAACGCTAACTCTTCAGTTTAATTCTTTTTATTTACATTTTATCACTTGAAAATGTGTGAGGAGCGTATATTGTCAGATAGAGATGTGTGAAGAGATGAAAGGCGATGGTCACAGTCTCCCTTGGTGGATGGGGATCTTGATGGAGGAGAGAGATCCGAGACTGAGAACCTGCTGCTCTGACCAGGTTCCGCCTCTGTGCCGGGCAGCTTTTGATAAAGGCCGATGTGGAATCGGCAAAGAGCAATGCACGTGTGTCAGTGAATGTTGATTAAAGAAGCAGGGGACAGGTGGCAGTGGCATATTTTTGGCAACGTTGTCACCTGGAAAAAGAGAAAACCCATAAAATACCCCTCAGTGATCAGCTGTGAATATAGTGCTATTTAAGGGACAAGAATAAAGCGGGGAAAAAAGTGGTTTTCTGGGAACTGCTCTTTGAGATCAGAGGAAATATTCATTAGGAGCGATTAGCTACTTTGCGTACGTTTGAGAACTAAGTAAATTACAAGTAATAAAAGTACCGCTAGGAAATAAGTGAGGCTAGGAAAACTATACAGGAATGTGCAGAAAACTAAGGATGCATTTGTATTGCCGCACGATCTTGCCACTTAATTGCTCTCGACTTAGAATTTGATAACATGGTATTTGTCTGTTTAGGGCTTTTTGTTTTAGGTTTCTTTTTAACTGTCCAAGTCGGCAAGCTACAGCTGGGCACATTTGTTTATGTGGTTTAATCTCATTACACAGTTCCTCTGCATAAAGCCTGTAAGCTAACGGTTTGTAACGGGATTGCCTACATTGGCTTATTTTATGCAATTTTCAAACAAGGTTATTCAAGGATACTGTATCTGGATAGAAATATTTTTTAGCAACGCTTTCTCATTTTCTGTATAGTCAACCTTTCATTTTCATGTTTTCAAGTTTGTCTGTCTCCCTCACCTTTTTTCTTCTCATCCAAAAAAATAATTTTCTGGAGTTTGGCAGTGCAATGTATCATCTTTTCATTGCGAGACTGCTTTAAGGCTTACCATAAAGTCAGGGAGAGGACAGTGGAATTAATCAGTGGCGCAGAAGCGTGCATTAAGTACATTGGGAAGATATTCCCCTTCCTGCCACAGTAAACAAACAAACCAGAGGCTGCTTTATGTTGTTGTTGCACTTGAATTTTACTGGCTTTGCTCAGATTGGCAGCAAATGCATTGCATCCTCCCACGGTCCCCAACAGAAGTTTCCCTTCGAGGGCCATGATCCACCTCTGGCATTAGGAGGAGGGGAAGGGAACACCAGCCTAAACCCATGTAGTAAATTCTGAATATGAAATTCTCCCAATAAAGTGGTTTTAAGTGCTCGAGTGTGAACTCCGTTAAATAAGTGTCTTCATAAATCCCAGCAAGAATTAAATGACTCAGTTGAGACTTGCATCCTGTAATTAAAACTGTGAAGGTTCCTCTAGACCTAAATATAAATTGACACTTCTAATTTCCTTTTTTTTAAATGCGCCCGTATTTTCAGAGATGAAAAGATGCCTGTGTATGGGAATGCGATATAGGAAATAGGTCTCTTCACTGCCAAGTGTTTTTCAAAATGAGGACAAAAGGTCTTTATTGCAATCCCAATAGCACCGACTTCAGATAAAAATATTTTTGTAACAAAGAAAGTGTGAAAGTGAAAATCTCTAAGGGTAGCGGAGCCTCGGGTCTTAAAAAGAAACGAGAAATATAATATTAGTATGGCACTGTTCAAAAGCCTGGGGATATTAGTGGTCTTTAGGCTGGGATCTTAAAGGAATATGGCTTGCTGCGAAGGGCTTGGAGGGCAGAAATTGCTTTTTGTGCTCCTGGATAAGCAGCCCCTGGAAGCGCCGGAGCATCTTTGTTCCAAAGCTCCAGAAATGCCGTTGGTGTGTAACAAGCTTGACCCCTTCGTTTTGTGACGGGATTAATAACCATGGAGATTTGAAATAATCTCTTCTCTTATCAGCCGTTCGCATGTTGACGGGCTAATGATGGGTTTCATTCCAGATCTGGATGCCACATGCAGGGTCAGAGGGTATCTTGGTTATCATCTACTCGGTGTCCTTCGCTCCTAGTCTAAGGCTGCCCGCGGGAGAGCTGCTTTCTGCCGGTGGGTTTTAACGTCGCCCATTGACTTCAGCAACTCCCTCTGCTGTTTGCAGCACGGGTGGGAGAGACAGGCGGCGGCTGCTTCCTAATTCACCTTTCCCTCTTCAAAATGATTCCAGCTTCCAGTCTTTTGCCTCGATGACGCATCTGTCAAAAGTCTAATTGCAGCTGGGGGGGAAAAAACCCACCCTGCTTTAATTTGCAAAAGCTAGAATTTGCTGTCTGACATAAACGCTTACCGTACATCCTGCCCTGATAACGCTGGGTTACTGGCTGATTAAAACTCCATCAGTCATTACCGAAAGCCAGGCTCCTTCTCTGTAGAGCTGTGCATCTTGTTTTCTGCTCAGGCTTCGGAACGATCAGGGGAAGCTCCATTTTTCAGCTGGATCTAAGCCTTTTCTGAAAACAGTTAGGTATTTTAGCCTTATTTGTTCTCCTAAACACCTCTTGAATTAGGTTTGCTGCTTTGGGGAGACCGTGAACGACTCTTTTTTCCCCATGTAAGAGTGGAAATGATGACGCAAAGCCCTGAAACTGTCTTCAAAAACTTGTCCTTTGTTGTACCTTCCTGAAGGTCTTAAAGATCCTTCTTGGGGAAAGCTGAAAAAGGCCAAGTTATTCTGGAGGCTCATTTAGAAAAAACGAATTGGACCACAGTGATTATGTCATGTCATTAGTTGGCGTGTATTTGCCTCCAGTTCATCTACTATGATAGATGGTATTAAGTAGTTTTATTGACAGTAAATCTGGAAACACATGAAAAACCTGTTCCATTTAGTGTTTTGTAGTTAACATGTTTTCCCAGATACAGTCCCTGATTTATGTATTTCATTACAGAAAGTGTTCTGAATTACAATTGAACGTAATATTAAACTGAATTATATTACTTATTAGTTACCTGTATCTGTAGATTCATGATCTCTCTGTACGCTTCTGGCTCTGCAGAGAAGTATAAGCGAGTATCATGGAAAGATGTCCTTTGGCTTTGGTCTCAAAGAGCTCTAGAAGGTGTATCAGCTTTATAATACCAATCTTATTACCTTCACGGAGCTCCAGAATTTTATTTTGAGAGAACTGGCACCTAAAACCTTTCCTTTTATGTCTGAGGGACTCTAATGAAATAAATCCGAGGAAATCCCTGCTGAAACAGCAGCATTTTGCAGTGCTTTGGATTAAATTTTTGTACTATCTTCAAAAAAAACCTTGGTAACCGTTCTGTGGGGTGTGATCTCTCATGTCGATAGAGATCTTTCAATGTTGTAAAATAAACCTTAATAGCTTTAATTTTATAATGTCAATGTGTTTATGCTGAAGGAAGGGGCTCCTAAAAATGAAAAGTATGAAAGTTGATAATTTTATCTTCAAGTATTTTGTGTGTTCTCTTGTATCACTAAAACATATATGATTTTGGCTTATTTGTCGAAGATTACAGTAGAACTGCTCAATCAGTGATTTGGGCACACCGGTTGATTTCTCAACATTAGTACCATTAAGTTTTTTATTCAGATCATACTTCTTTGTACTGTGCCGTCTAGGAGGCTCCATCTGTAATCTCTGTTCTGTTGTGATAAGGACAATGCAAAAATACCTGGAAAATGAGAGCTTTTTTAAAAAATCACTGATCAAGTCAAAAGCTGCTAATAAAATGTACACGTTGCAGAAACAATTGTGTCTTCCTATTTGGTTTTCATCAGGTTTCTCTGCTAGGGGAGGTATTGGCAGGCAGCTCTTCCTGAGCGAGGCATGATGTTTTCTCCAGACAGCTTCAAAGTCATTGAAAAATATTAGTTAAAGGACTATTGAGTGAAGTGGTAACTTGGGTGACTGTACCCTCCTTAGCTTTTCCGATTCCTGAAAGGGGCTCTTGTGCGTTTTAGCACGTCTGGTGAAATAAATGCCTGGAAAGGGTGACTCTGCATTCAGCATTTCTTTGTCTGCTGGAGATCCTGAAAACACGCTTCATCTTATTCCGCAGATCCTCAGGACCCTTTGTGGAAGTTGTTCGTATTTTCTGTAAAGCTTTGCGATTGATTAGGCTAATCTTTTATCCCTGCTTAACCACGCTGGTCTTTGTTGCCCTTTTCATTTCCTAAGCATGACTACGATGAATTTCAGCTGAACTCATGCCAAATGTCAGCTTAAATACAGAATTTTCCATCCTCACTTCATCACTCCCCCCCCAATAAAGTACAACGGATATGTGAGGTGGTGTGGTTTTGGAGTCTAAGCTCAGTCTTGCAAACATCAGTGAAGTGGATCCTTATTCAAGCCTTACCTTACCTCAACCCATGGTGTAGCTCTGGATTGCCGTAGGTGTGTTTTGGGAGGCAGTTTAACTCTATGAGCACGTGCAGCTGGCGTAGGAGCACTTACCACTGATGGGATGCTCCAAACGTGGCTGTGTCTCCGTTCTGTCTGTCTGTCGGTCTATACCAATAACTAGAAAAGAGTTTTCTTCAGAGGGTGTATGTGGCTTGCAAAGGAATTCAGTTCTGTTGTGCCAACAAGGTTCCTGCCTCTCTTGCTGATATAACTAATCTATGAACAAAATGCTGATTCTGCAAATACTTAATTTTGAAAGTGTTTTATTGTAATGCTTTTCTTCAGGTATTCCTCTTCTCTGGTTTAGAAAGGAAGAGGCTTCTTGCAATAGATAAGGGATTAAATGGAGCCATCAGCTTCTTCCAGTCTGACTTTGTGACAGATTATTTTAGCAAGCTGTTTACCTTTAAAATTAAGACGATATTTTGTGTTGTGTTTTTCTGTTCTTGTTTTCAGACTGAAATCTGTGCAAGGCAGATACTTTTCTTGTTATTACAGGTGTATCCGGTGCCTGGCAGGACTCGAATAGACTGACCAAACCAGGAATTAAAATAAATACTGCCTGTTCCATAGGAATCTGTAGCTTTGGGAAGCTGTACCCTTTCAGTTAATCCATAGTTTGTTTTCCCGATTGAAATTTCTATTGTTGGCAGATGCTTCTGCTAGGGAAAAAAATTTTCCTTTTGGGTTCTTTCTGGATGACTAACTTTCACCCTTCAGATGTTTTCATGGGAAGTAACTTCAAAATGTCTTCATTAATCGTTAAGGTTTTTTTTTCCAGACCCTTCAAAGGCATCTGAATGATCCAGTAACTGGCGTGGATGCCAGTGTATCAATAGCCCAGATTGTGCAGTGCTTGCAGGGAGTACCATCGCTGGCTATAAATTTAATTTGGTGGCTACTTTTCAAATTTATTACTGTTTGTCAGTGACTCCTTTTGGCAGGATATTGTCACAAGCCTCATGAATAATGTATATAGCTTCCACGGTGGTTTTATGGTATCAGCCCATCAACTACCTGCCTGGAATCTTGCAAATACATTGTCAAATATATTAATAAATCTAGTGAGAAACATAGCATTGTATATATGGGAGAGAAATACAAATGTGAATGTTAAATGTTTCAGACACGTGGTGGGGAACATGATAGCTGACTCTGAAACAGTTCAAATGCCAAAGGTTGTTAGTAGGTGTACTAGAAATCTAGTTCAATGACCGAGCTCAGAAGGTCCGGCTGTGTCGTGGCCGTAGGCCAGTGAACCTCTTTGAAATGCCCTGCTTTCTCCCTCCGATCTCCAAATGCTTTCAGGAGTGGTAGGTTGACGTTTTGGAGGCAGGTAGGTGCTCGTATTCTTCTGGTTACACCACTCTAATTTTGCATGGCTTTATCAGCTGCAACGTAGCCTCGTACTTCAGTGAGCAAAGGGATTCTCCTCTCCCAGTGAAAGGATATCTCTGTGTCAACCTCAGTTGTCACTCCTTGTGTAACTTGTGCAGTTCTAACTCATCATTTACACATACAAGCGACTTGGAGCTATATGGGAGACCGTAGTGTTTCAGAGCTGCGTGTGTGCTTATTAACGAATGGCTCCTTTGAAAGCATTTCGCAGCCTTGTGCCGTGGCTGTTAGTCCACACTATTGACTATAAATGGCTTTGCTTGGTTCCTTCTGCCATTAATGAAACATTTAAGCTATTGGAAGGTTTTAAGTTCTTTTGTCTCACCTCAGAAGACCCAAAATCAATAAAGATACAATCAGAGAGTCTTTCTTGGCTTTGTAGCTTGGGCTGTGCCAGACGTCCAGCCCTCGTAAACTGGATCCAAGGGGAAGAGGAGAACACGTACATGTGCATGCGTGCCTGCTCACAGCTTGTACGTGCGCTGCCCGGCAGATGCAGTGGCGTTGGTGTCTGCCTGGTTACAGAAGGTTGGAATGCAAGGGCGAACGACATCGTGCTAGGTAATTTCTTTAACAAGTGCGTTTCTGTTTTTCAAGGAAGTCTGTGCGATGATGAAAAGACAACAATCTGTTGTCTTGTCAGAGAAGCAGTAGTTGGTGGTGGATCAATCGCAGTGAAGTGTCTTAAGTCCAAGTCTATGCAGAATCAACCTCATCGATCTGTTCTCTAGTGTTGTTTGGTGCTGTCTGGAAAGACAGAGGGTGCAGGCTCCTCAAGCTGGAGGAATGCTCGTGGCTCTTCTTCCTTGGCAGAGGCTGATGGAGGTTCCTGGATGCAGAGCTCTGTGATGCTCTGTGGGGCCAGAATATTTGCGAGAGAAATGTCTTCAGTATCATGACAGCGGCGTCTGTGACCAGCCCGCCGTCAGCATTGCTGTGTAGCAAATTGACTGTTAATATGCTTCTCCTAAACTGGGAGAAAGGACCCAGAAAGGTTAAATGACCCAATGCAGTGAATTTGAGACGCACTGTCCGGTACTATTGTTCAGCTGAGGGGAGGATGGTGCTCGGAGTCAAAAAGACCTTGCCCCAGTATTGTCTTTCCTAAAAATCGCATTAGAAATCATTTAACTAAACCTCAATTTCCCCATTATTCTCCCTGGGGCCAATAATATTTACCAGCTTCATGGAGGTGTTGCAAGGTTTAACTAAATGCTTGTAAACTGGCATGTATGTGAGGAAGATCATGACTGGTCAGTGGCAAAGGTGCAGGTTTATTAAAACCCAGTGATCAATCCGCTGCATTATCCGGACTTGGGGGACAATCTTTATTTTCTGCTTGTTTCAATCCTGACATTTCTTTGGTGTTTTTTAGCTTACCATATTTTCTCTCTTCTGTAGAAGAACTTGGGTAGATGCTGCATTGTGTTGAGCTTTACTATTAGAACTTAGTTTAGACTTAGCATATAAATCTTCATGATTTTCTTCTGACAAGTTTTGCTTAGCTCTCTTTCATAGCTTCCAGACACTATTGTACAGGGTCTCTCTTGAAAATGATAATTATTTTCTTGTTTCCTTGGCTATTCTCTTTGGATGGTTTATTTCTAGTTGTCTTGTACTATTTCCATGTCCTGAATTCACTGACGCTCTTGAGCGGTGTAGGGAAATTCGGAGACTTCTTTGAGTGTCTTATCAGTAAGACGTGATGAGCATACTGTCCTTTTTCCTCATTTCTTCCATCTTTCATTTCACAAATGTGAGTGTTGATTGTCCTAAACAACAGGAAATTAAGCAATAAAGTTGTTTAGCTAAACACTGGAGAACTTGGTTTGGGGCCATCTATTAAGAATAGCTTAAGGCTGAGGTCCCTAGAAGAGGATAAGCTAAAATTTATTAATTCTGCCTTTGCATGCCTAGAGACGAAGCTGAAAAGGGACTGGCTTTAAATTTCTCTGTGCTCCTGCTGATTTCTTCTGATTGGGACAATCATTCTAGTGTTAGTTGGATGACACAGGAATTAAATAGCATGGCTTCTGCCCTCCCTAATATCACGGAATTAAAGTAGAAATTGTAATAACTAAACTTGAAATCCATGGCGTTTTCTTGTGCAATGCTCGAGCGAGAAGGCAACCCCTAGAATTCCCACACATGTTTCTGTGTAACATGTGGAAATATGGAACTAAATTGAGGGCAAGATCCCTCTGTTCAGAGGTACAACTGCAGATTTACAAAATGGAAACTTTTATCTCCAGAACTCAAACTACTCTCTTACTGCCTGGCCAGCAAGAGAGAATTGGGGATAATTTTTTGCCTTCCCTTCTAACGCTGAGCACACTCTACTGCCGTATGCAACATACTCCGATGCCTTGTTTAAGCGAGGCAGGCTCTAGCGGGCTACATTAAACCAAGCTGATAATGTTTGGTTCACCCCAGCTCATCATTTGCTGATGCAAAACTCCGGATGTATTTTAGATTCCATGTTGAGTGAAGTTTTACTTTCTTTTTTAATAACATCTAGTTACAATGAGAGATCTCCCAGTGAAGTTAGTTGTTAGCCCTTGAATAATGCCAGTTATCCGTGGTATCTGCGGGAAATGGAAGTCACAGCTTAAGGCTTGCGTGGCATATAGGCTTTCCTGCGTGGGTAGATGATACCTCAGGGAAATACATATTTTAAAATATAGTAGGGTCTTGCTGTAGGTTAAAACTTAACGCAAGGTAAACTACTACTGTCCCTTATAATAGTTACCAGAAAACACACTGTATAAAATGGACCAATGGGTTTTTACTAATCATGCGCTTGCACAGCTGTGTAGTATGGGTATGAATATTTTCCCTTCAGATCTCTTACAACGCATTTTATTCTAGAATTTCTGTCCTTCAAACTTTAAAGCATTGCAAGACAATCACAGTACTTCAGTCACAGCCTGTGCTCCTAGGTTTTTCTAGAGCTCTTCAAAAAGGAGAGAAAAAGTGTGTCCTTTAGCTTGTAGAGTTGAGACTAAAAGACAACAGATCCCTTTAAACCTCTCCAGTCAGTGTTTTCTGCTAGTCTAGAAACACACAGGAGAAATTGCTGACCAATCAGGGCTTTTTTGTTTTCTTTCGTTCAAAGCCATGGAAAAAATCACTCAAACAAAGAGGAAAAATCAATATATCCAGACAGTATTGTTGTCTTGACAAATTTAGACTGCTTTGGTCTTAATCTGTGGGGTGAAGCTGGAGATAGTTAAAAGGATGCCTACAGAATACCAGTCCGCTTTTGTGCAGAAGGTTGGTTTATTTTAGCTTAGTTGCCATGTTTTTATTCAGTTCTTGTGGTGCACTTGGCGCCCCAGAAGGGTTAGCAATCTCTTGTATTTTGACATGGAAACTAGGGTGCATGTGATATTATGCAAATCACCAGGCAACTAAATTGTCTGTCTAAATGCCAAAATCCTTCCCTAAGTACAGTTTGGCAAATGCCGGCGGCAACCTGCCTTAAAGGGATCCCTGCTGTGATCTCTGAAGCAGTGAGAGTAGAAGAATCCAAATTGTGTATTCTTAGGCTGAATAAATGTCAATTCCCAGGGTTTCTGTTATACATCCGAAAGCGCTCGAGTGGTTACATGACCATGTCTATTGATAACCGTGGAATTTTAATACTAGTCAAGGGAGATGATATTAAAACCCTTCTGGGATCCAGAGCAGGTTTTTTAACTACGCTTACTTTTGTGCTTTAATTTTGAATAAAGGTGTTCTCTTTAGAGATCTTGTTAAGTAAGCGGCTTTTTTATAATGTTACCCTGAAACATGGTATCAGTCTTTGGCGACTTGGGAGAAAACATGAAATGTGTCTCATTTAAAACCCAAACGCCACCGCTGCCCCACCCCCACCCCCCCAAGCCCAGACAAAACAAAAAGCAAACCCACCGACAATCTGAGTGAAATTTTACACCCAGAAAGCTTCCAGAGTTAACTTGGCTTGAAACTTTTTATATTTTTCCTAGTCCTTTGTATCAATCAATTAGCTTAAAGTAAAGATTTGAACTGTAAATATTACGTTGGTCTTGTCTTTTGTAATTTTTTTACTATTTGCTATTAACTTTTAACAAAAACTGTGTGCCGCGCTACCCTTGGGGTAGCGCTGCAGTTAGTACTTTCTTAGGGTGTGCTGGAAGGAATCCCTTGTGTTGTCTTTATTGATTGGAAAAAGGAATAAAATCCCACTGTTGCAACTTTGGGGCCATACGTCATTAAACTTTTATTAAATGATTATTGCTGACTTTGACATTGATAAAATACTGAACTAATCAGGTCATTTAGTATCAAAATGCAATTCTGCACGTAAGGTTTTCTGGAACATCACACAATGTAAATTATGTATAGAGTTCCATCCCAGTGGTTTCTCAGAGGTGGCACCATCTTGTTTCCTGCTGTGGTTTGGGGCAATTGCTACAGAATTGAAGAAAATGGAAGAGAATGAGGGTGTAATGGAAGGCATAAGTGAGTGTGGGTGTCTCGTACCATACGTGGGGTTTTCTTTACATTAGCTGAGCGTGCTCTTCAGTCTATATGTCAAGCGATTCCCGGGTGACCTGCACTAAAACCAAGCAAGCTGTGATGTAGAGTTCTGCATATGCAATTCTGGGTATTTCATCCTGTATTTTCAACTGACAAATCTTTCACTGGAAAAAAAACCCAACCCTCTCATCGTTTTCATGGGAAGTGCGTGCGTTCCTGCACAATTTGCTTCCTTATAGCTCGTGCCGCACTGAGATGATGGACGTGTACCTAGGGATATGTTAAACGCTCTCCTCTCCTGAAACCAGTTGCCCGTTACCGACTGGCTCAAGCTTTGCATTTCTTCTGCCTCTTAAATTGCAATCAGCCTCACTGTAATTGAAGGAAAAATTATGGTGGGGATTTTTGTTAAAAGTAATGGCCAAAATGTTTTGCTTCAAGGAGGCAGACTGAGTTTGTCTTGCAAAAATAAACCAAGGAAGCTTTTTTCTTTAAAATAGTAGGGCAAACAAGTGGCCTAATAGGATTTTCAGTCATTGTGTTCTGGGTGCGATCGTGCTTCTGGTTGTTGAATCTTGATGGGAAGGTGAGATTTGTCACAGAAGCTCAAAGAATTATTCCATCTAAGGCAGCCTCTAGAAAGTAATCCAGAGCATCTGTAACCTGGTTTGGCACAAAATAGGGAGGCGGGAGGACCGGAGAACATCTGAATGCTGCCTTGGTTCTGAAGCTGTTGGTGTCCAACAAGTGTCTTGGTTCTAATTGTTTAGGCATTGTTTACCTCGTGTGGTATGTATTGGAAGGTATCGGTTCCTGAGGAACACTGCTCCCTTTCCTTCTGGTGAATTTGAGGGAAGGAGGGAAAGACGTACATACCTTTTTGAGCAGAACAAGATGTCATTTCTGAGTCTGAGCGCGCAGTAATTTTCCGATAATCATCGAGCCACCAGCCCAACGCTGCAGGTGACGTGGCTCTGGGTCTGTGTGAGATTCACCCATTCAGCATCGCAGTGCTCGAGCTGTTTCCACGCTGGAGAGACAAAGCGAGGCGGCTGCCAATATCGCAGAGGGAGCGAAGGGCATGAGAAGCTTTTCGGGAGACACGAGAGCCTGTTGCCAAACCTGCCCGCGTGCTGCTTCTGGACAAAGGAGTTTGGATGGTCTCTCTGTTTGGGAAGCCTTTTTGAAACGCTTAGCTTGGGCATATTCAGATTTAGCATTCTTTAAAAAGTCCTTCTATCCAATGTTAACAATGATGTCTTTATTAGTATTGTGTACTTAATGGTGGGTTATCGTTACTTTGGGTTTTTTTACCATGGTAAACATAATAGAGAGCTACAAGCCTGATTTGCGGGTTGGCAAAAAGGTACGCAATGGATTTTTTTCCAGTTCTTGGTGACTTGAGAGGCAAAATGATAAAAAAGGAGAAAGTGCCAGAAACCAGTGAATTCCTAAACCTAAGGCAGGAGAGAACATTGGGAACTAATAGCTGGAAGTTAAACTGAGACAAATTCAAATGATAAGCACGATGGACTCTGAGCGAGGTTGGCTAGCCACAGGAACAGTCGCCGTGCTCTCCAAAGACCTGCCTCCCTTCTTGTACGATACCCTTAGTTCAGAGATAAGTTACTAAATTAATAAATTGCTAATTGAATGATCTTTGATAGGTAGTTGAATAGATGAGAAGATGAAGCTGTCTCATTCGGCCTTTAGGGCCTGAGTGGCATCACAGTTATTAAAGGCTGATGTTAATGGAAAATAGCGCACACTTCAATCTGTACGGCTGTAGGTTTTTTTCCTGGGGTTTACAGATGCACTAGGAATGTACTTAGGTAAAAAAGACGATGGCATATGGGAGTGAAACAACTTATAGATTTCAACGGCAAAAATCTCATTGTAAACTTAGATTTGAATTTCATGCGATTTCTCGAACTGAGCAACTGGTTTGCATTCCTTTGTCAACATGGAGTAGCTGTAACTTCAGGTACTTGTTCTCAGCTAGTTGTCCTTAGCTGTTAACTGGATTTTCATCCCTGGCTTACCTGCTTCTCTCTCATTCCACGGAACTGGGTCTTTGGTGTACGAAGGCAAGCTCATCTCAAAGACTTCCATGAATTTAAAACAAAGTTCCGAAGGATGAAGCTTTCCTTCTAAAAGTAGCCTCCCAAATTTTAGTTGCTTTACGTTCAATGTGAAATCCTTGAATCATAAACAAGAATCTGAAATTATTATTTCCAGAAAATGGAACTTGAAATGCTTTAGTGACCATGTTTAAAACTTTCAGAGGTCTCGCTTCATATGAACTTGCAACTCTTATTTTCCATTCTAATTTTAACGGGGGGAAAAAATATCAGATGGAGATTTCAGTTCTCTTGAAGTATTTTCTCAAGCAAAGCACCCTTACCACCTGTGCTATGAAACTGCTGATGTTGTTTATTTTGCAACATGCCATAAATACAAATCTGCCAGCCTTAAATCCTCCATGCGTGACTGCAGGAATAAATTTTCTGGGCTGTGTAGTGGAATTGAAGCACTCATAAAGGGTGAATACACCATGCTGAGCAGTTGAACCCTTGCCTTTTTCCATTAACCTGTGTACCTCCTTTGCCTTTCAAACAATTACCTTGAGTTTTTTAAGGCTGATGCATTCAGCACTATAAATTAAAGCTCATTCAGCAGAGTTGGAGGTGATGAGGCAATAAGACCTCCTATTTTTCTTTGGTAAAACAGAAGGTTTTACACTCCAGGTGATACAATGCAGGAAAAACTCATTCAGAATTGTTAAGGTAGGCAGCAGAAAAATCATAGCTCTTTTCTACTCCCCAGCCCCTCTCTCTCATTTATGCAAGTACGGTTCATGAGTATTCAGTGAAGAGGTGTCGCTGCTATAAGTATCATGTAGTTCTAAAAGAAATATACTTAAAGTGCAAGTATCATCATCTGAAAAGCTATCGTTATTGTAAAGGGAGGCCGGAGCTGAAGGAACTGCTTGGAGTGGGTGTTGCTGCTGGTTGAACCTTAGACCTCCGGGAGCGAAGAACCAGGCAGCAGCTGATTGAGCTCAAAGAACAAACCCCTTCTTTGGCTGTTGTAATTTACCCAGATCTTGTTGACCGGCTGCTGAATGGTTGTAGGAGGAGGCATTTAGTGCATGAATATCCGGTTGCTGATGTTCACAGCTCCAGACTCTCGCCTCTGCTACGAAATTAAACCCGATACAATGCCAGCAACTTCGGTCCTTGTTAGAGAAGCGTGGTCCTTGTTGTACACTTCTGAATTTTTAAAAATGAAAATAAACAACAGCCTTTACGATCGTTCTTTATCATTCTGGTCTCCTAGCAACGGAGCTTCCTCTTAAGTGACCCTTGCCATTTTGGAAGGTTTGTATCCAAGATGCTTTAAATAACCTTAATTCTTCTTGCGGGTTCTGCAACTTGTGCAGATGAAGGTTTGATTTACATTTGATTTCCCAGGAAAGGAGACGTTATTTGCCGAGACTCTTGTCAGGATAAACCAATGTTATTAATATTACGCCATTATTTTTGTGTAAGACAGTTTCTAGAGAAAGTTGCTCCCTTCGTAAATATTTCAGGAGTCAGAAGGTAGCTGTTCTTGCTAACTAAAGCTCATTTTCTGTTGATGATAGGAACGAATTCTGCTTGCAGCCGCTGGGACTCTGCCTGATGTGTTACTAGTGGAGGCGCAGGTTATTCAAAGCTTTCCATTGTGGGACAGGATTTTTTAAGTACATATTCTCAAGTGAAAATGGGAAGTTTTATCAGCTCTGCTTAACCAGACCCTTCAACTTCATCGGTAACCGAGTAAAACTTGGTTTGTTGAACTCCTAATTGTGTGACTTTCGCTTATCTTTTGTTCTGGTTGTATTTTTATTACCTTTGGCTTGTTTAAATCTTATTTTCACGTGACGTCTGTAATAAACTTGTGTAGGAAGCTATCAAAAGGCCTGATTTAAAATGATATAAAACAAAGAGTAGTGCTTCTGAAACACACGCATGAAGCTATAACTAAATGATATTTGTAATGTATAATGTCACAATTTGGAAGGAGCTCTTGGGTTTAGGTGCTGCAGCCGCTGTCATGAACAGTGTATATGGCTCTATTTATAGTAGGAGGGAGGTCTTCTGTGGCGGTGAATTCTTTATTTGTTTTCATACGGTGTGAAACTCTTCTGAAAAACCTGTTTGTTTGGAAGGTTGGTAATTAATCTTGCAGAGCTAAGAAATAAGGTAGTTTGATTACCTTGAAGAAAGGTGATAGAAATGCAAATCATAAATCTGGAATAAATTTATTCACTTTCTTTTGACTTATCCTTCCAGATGGGCTCAGACTCTCAGCCATTATGTCTGTGATCCTGATTAACTCTCAGATAAGGAAGGTCACTTTTTTTGATTGAGGGAACTATCAGTTGAATATTTTCTTTGCTCCCGCTGCTGATGTTTAGGCTCTTTTCGTAGTGGAATTAAGTTAGTAATGCTAACACTGTGTAGCTGAGAGGTGTATTAGAGATCATGGAGACCATGGACGGAGTATAAAACTTCTTGGTGTCTCAGTAGATGGACCAGGTCCTGTGTTCCAGGCTTATGCTGCATCTTCGTCATTTGAAATCAGAGACCTTCCATTGGCTTAAAGCTCCGGGTGAGTGAGCTGTTGCATTTATATGCCGAGATACAGCTATTTCTAGGCAGTAATTCAACACCGTGCAATTGTACCATCATAATGGTAATGCATCGCTACGCAAGCACTAAAATGGGGAGTAAAGAATACAGAGGGTTGTTGTTTTTGCAGGGAGCACTTAGGAAAAAATGTAATGTAGCCTCGGTGGATTGAAAACATGAAGTAGAAGTCAAACAAGTGTCTTAAACTTAAACGTGTTTGACAGTTCTTATAGGATGATAAAACACCAGCTAGAGAGCTAGCACAGAATATATCGGGGTGTGGAATACTCTGCTTGTTTGAAAGCAAACAAAATCAGCTAAAGACTTTTAAGTTTTGCTACTTATTTCCTAACTAAAATGAGATTCACCTAGTTTTCAGGTGTGCTGTAACAGTAAAATAATTCCTATAAAGAAAGGAGTAGGATCTTCAGCTTAACATGATGGAGGGAGACAAGCACAACTCCGGACTGTGCCCATACCTGGAGCTCTGGAGATCAGCCAAGACAATGGTGGTGGCATTAAAGTAACCAGATGCCCAGTGACCTGGTCTAAATACCAGGCTCATTTCAGACTTGCCTGCCAGGTCTATTTAAAAGCCTCCAAGAGGTCCCTGCTGGGCTGGGGGTGGGAAGGGTTTCATGGTAGTTGCCAGAGTAGAAGAGGAGATGAGCTCTGTAGTTAGTAAGTAGTGGTGAATCCGCTCGCAGATGCGAGGAGGGGAGCAACGCAGTTAAGCCTGAAGTGAAACAGGCTTAGGACCATTTATATAACGTTGGGTTTGCTATAAACTAGGAGCTACGCAGGGAGTTTACCCTACGTCTGCTGACATAAGCTTGTTCTGTTCAGGGATTTGATCGAGTTACCCTAACTAGAAGAAAACTTAAACTTGAAATACGGAAGGTATCCGCAAAATAAAAACTACCTTTTCTACAACTCCCTAGATCAGGGAATGTGGAAGTAGGTTAACAGTGCAGGGGAATCAGTCGTGGTAAGGAGTTGACATCTACTGAATCCAAGTTATCCATTAAAGAAAGGAGGTCGGGTGGTAATATACAACACTTCTGTGGTCATAGGAAAGCCAGTAAGAGCTTTTTATTAGCTTACTAACTCATAAATCAGTCCAATAGAACAAAAGCCTCAAAACTGAAATCTTACTGACACCTCTTCATTGCTATTCTTGGTGATATACGACATGGGCCATTAGTTTAAGTGCAGAAAGTCTTCTGAGATATGGTGGCGGTGAAGTTGCACTGCACGCATCTTCATCATGCAAATGTGGGGTTTCAAAAACAACCAACCCACTCAGGATGCAAAGGTGCAGCTATAAATAACCGAGGAAACAGCCACCAAGCAGCTGCTCTTTCGGCACCGTATGCTAATTAAATTCCTGACCCGGGGAGGTTGGCAGGTTGGCAGGTAGGCAGCCGCGGCTCCGGCTGTGCTGAGTGATGGCATACCTGGGACCTCTGCCCATCTCCTGGCAAGCGGCGAGCGCGGAGGAGGCGATGTTCTCGGTTGAGTGCTGAGCAGCCTGCGTGGAGAGCCATTAATATTTGCAGTGACGTGCTCGTTGGCGAGGGAAGAGCGTACGTAGAGAGAGAAGCTGATGAATTGGGATGTTTCTTTGCTGTTCTGTGGTTATTTAACAAATACCGTTAAGTATGTACGGGGATACCCTTCACCAAGCTTTTTTTTTATCTGGGCGGTGGGGGGAGAATGTAATTTGTTGACATTAGAGCAATTATAAAATGCTTGCCTCTGAGAACACAAATGCAATGATATTAAGTTTAATTACATATAATTAATTCTACAAAATATTTAAATTGTTGTGTTGAATTGTGCAGCGTTGGTTGCTGTACATTTTGTTAACGCGTGGAGCAGATGTGCATGAAAGAGTCTGGAAGTCATCCAGAAGTTGGTAATTATTAGCTGGGTAATCTGATATTGATTTATTCTGCCGCCGGTTAGCGTGCCGACATAAACATCGACATATGTACGGAGAGCGGATAGATGTAGACTGTACAGGTAGAGACGACAGGGTTCCATGTAAGGATTTTAATAGTTAGATGATAATTAACATCAGCCTGTGTTCCCACATTCCCGAGAGCCGATCCCCTCTTTCTGTTTGCCAGCGCTTGGCATGGTTATTTTTGGATCCCTGTCTAATGAGCAACGAAATATAGCAGCATTAATGACTATATCTGCAAAATTGCTTGTGCTAGAGTATTAATCCTATTCGAAGGTGCTCAGACTTCAGGTGACTTCTGTGTTACTTCACGGGACGCTCAAATCGAGTGAGAAGGAGCTGAACCGTATCTCCTCCTGTGAGCTTAACCAAAGGGCTGTATAAATCAACTATGCCATCATTTGACTACGTGGTTGCCCAATGCAGCCAAATGGCAAAATATTTAACTGTAACGACCACTGCAGGTGGTAGGGGAAGGGGAAAGGAGGAGTGAAGAGTGCTCCCATTTCGTACCGCATGTGTTACCAGGTTGGATTCTGGGCAGGGCTCAGTGGTCTCGTGTTTTGCAATCGCTGTGTAATGAAGGAGTGAGCTTGGCTGTATTTAGAGCCTGGTTACTCAGTTTCTGATGCAATTTGGTTGAGTCCTGCATCTCTCCACCTGAGAAAGGAATGGGGTCAGCTGAGACCGGCAACCTTTTCTCCCCATGCAGTCTGAGAAGCAGCCGCTCTTCCTTCCTTCTGCTCGTGCACTTATTCCCTTGCAGCTGGCTGCTGAAAGACTCCGAGCTGCACTGGAAAGCAGCCATGGCTGGCCACAATATTCATTGCCCTCTCTTCTTCGCTTTAGTATTTAATGTACTCTTGCTGTCATCCTACTTCTCTTTTTTCCTAAGCCTCTAGGATGCTGTGAGGAAGATGAAAAAATGGATTTGTTCTTCCTTTTAAGCAGTGGGGGGGGAGGGGGGGGGAAACCAGCCTGTTTAGTGTTGGTCTTGTAATATAAATCCAGTATTATCCCTTGGGATAGGTAAGCAGGCTGATACTGGCAGGGGCAGTGGCTGTGTGCCTGGGAAAGCTCCCAGCTCCCTGGCAATGAGAGGTGCAGCCCTGCTTTGCACTTCCAGCAGCATGTGTCTGCGTGTCTGCAGCCCCGAAGGCTGGGCACGAGGGGTTAGAGCTCATGCCTGCGCTGCAACGTGGGTCCAGACTGATGATGCTTCCACCGCAGGGCAGAGTGGAAGTTACCTGCAAAGGGCTGTGTCCTTGCCTGGTGAAAGAATAGCTGCTGAGACCTTTTCTTCGCTGCTCTGCAGGCTTTATGCCGCAAAATGCAGACACTTACTCTCTGTTGGCTTTCCTTGCAGTGGGGTGTGCCAAAGAGGTTCTGGTTGATGCTTTCCAGTGGGTTGCTCCTGTCCCTGCCTGCTGTGCTGGTTTTTCTTCCACAATGGCCCTTGAAACACTGAGGAGATTCTTGGGGACGTGGTTCCTGCCGCGTCCCCCCAGGAACCCCTCTCCTTGGTGTGGTGGTGGGACCCTGATGTGCCAGTCCTGGGCAGTGGCTCTCCACGCAGTCACTGGCCACTCGGAAGGCACTTTTGATGCTGGGCCAACTTCAGGCTCCGGCTGCCTTTTGCTTCGTTCTACTGGATTGCAAAGCTAAGCGAGTTAGGTAATGTATTTAAAGATGGCTGTGGAGAGATGAAACTAGGCCAGCCCTTACCACCTATGTCTTGTCTGGCCTTGGCATCAAGGTGATATCCGTGTTCTCTGCTGATAGCAGACTCTCCAGTCAAGATAGATTGCAGGGTGACTTGAGCGGGTCTGTAAGGCTGAGACTTGATCCTTGAAGACAGCCTTATCATTAGCCTTTGCCTGTCCTGAGCGAGATCTCAATTGGGGTGAACTCTCCCATTATATCATCCTTTCTCAGCCAGGCTTTCTCCGAGTGCAAAAAATCTCTGCAATTCTCAGTCCAGAAAACCGAATCGGAGCACTGACATGGTGTTGGATGCTGCTCTGAAGACAGATGCCTTCGGCTGGTCCCTGCGCCGGGACCAGGGCAGGCAAGGCCAGGTCTGCAGCTGAGCTGCCGATGGCAGCCCTGTCCCCGTGGCGCATGTGTGCTTCAGAGCTGGCAGATAAGTGAAGAATATCTGTCTGCCTTGAATATGCATGAGGGTAAGGGCCTATTTTGGAGATACTCAGTATGCAAGCGTAGAAATGTGAACTAAGCAGCTCGCTATGGTAGCTTTGGGCAAAGGGGACAAGCAAATGTGAAACTGTTGTGGGTAAGTGACTTCTGAGCGAGGAGGGACTGCTAAAGGCTCGCTGTTGTCAAGGCCGTTCTGGAAAATGAAGAATATTGGTTATATGACGCGGACGTGTGCATTAATGACTCATTTGCCCATCAAAACTTGTGAGAAACTATTAGTGGAAATACTACAGAATTAGTTCAAAATAAAAGGCTTAAATCGTTGTAATATGTCCTTTGGAGGAGGTGGGTTCAAGCACTTAACTGACGTATTTTTGCCGAGACACACAGTGAATGTGAGTCATAATTAATGTTCTCACAAAGTCGAAGGAGGACAGGATAGCAGAGTCTTCATCACACAACTTGAATGACTTCACTGAGATGAAAGCTTATCTTCCATTTAACAAGACA